>NW_020440204.1:3926-6082 GCF_000699045.2 Agrilus planipennis | reverse complement strand
TTCAGTAAAAAATATTTTTGTAGCAGTTTAATTGTTTCTAGGTTCCTTAGATAATATACTTTATTTTTGGATACTATTTCTCAATAAATAGTATGTATTATTCTTAAATATATGCAAGAACATTAAGATTTACGTTATCACAGAAATGAGTGTGAAAACAATGAATGCTACTGTAAGTACAGTTTCAAGCAGTAATTAATTGCTAATTGGGTTGCCTAGCTTTCTAAAGCTCTTCAGATGCAATCAAAATTATTTTTACAATTGCTTATATTTATTTAATTAAACGAGGGGGAATACTTATCAAAAACCAAAAACAGAGGGCTCTATCAACAATATAAAATAAATTATAATTTATTGTGTTTTGTTACTTTATTCAGTTTTTACTAGATACTTTGTAAAACAGTTAGATTGTTTGATTCTACCCTAGTAGTCATTTTGTCTAAATTATACTATATATAAGATTCGGATTAATTATTTTACCTATAACAATTAAAACTAATTTAGTTTCAAGGAGTACGGAAAAAATAGTACACCACTGTAACTGGATGCACTCTAGAAAAGATCGACCTACTTTAACTGTCAAAGTACTGTCAAAATAGTTTCTGTTGCTCAGCCTTACTAGAGGTTATTCTGCCTTTATTTTTTGTTTTTTGTTGCATCAAAACCACTTGAAAATGACCTAAAATGTTGTCATATTACCATGTTAAAAATTGTCTTTAAAGTTTTATGTTTTTCGTGAAAAATGTCGGATTTACTGTGATCCTTATGTTGAGTAACAAAAAGTGAAACTTTGAAATGGCGAATCGACGAGCCGTTTTGGCATCTTCCATGGAAACATTGCCGAGTTCCAGCGACCCTTTGAGAGAGCTTTTCGAAGCATGTAAAACTGGGGACATTTCCAGAGTCAGAAAATTGGTCACTCCTCAAACAGTTAATGCAAGGGACACTGCAGGGAGAAAGTCGACACCCTTACATTTCGCTGCAGGTAAACTGTAAAAATACTTTTTATTTTATTTTTCATGGTTGACAAGTTACCTTCAGAATGTAATATCCTGCTGTGCTAATTAGTCAACTCAGGCGTTAAGTGACTGCTAATTACCAAAGTTTAAAACATTGATTGTCTTGGCTTTTATAAATAATTCTCTCAGGAATTGCGTAAAAGTGATTGAATAATAAAATAAAAAATTTTGAACACAAAATTATCACCTAATAAATATGAGGCACTTGTAATTAATTTCGTGTTTTCTTTTATTTGATTTTATATATAAAATTAGATAAGTTTTATTTATGTTATTATATCGAACAAATAAGTAATTCATTGTTAAACATGATTCTGTTGTTGAAAATAATATCAAGTTTCTCAAGTGATAAAAAGTTGTTTACTATTTTTGTTATTGTCAGGCTATGGTAGAAGAGACGTTGTAGAATTTTTATTATCATCTGGAGCTTCAATTCAAGCAAGAGACGATGGAGGGCTGCATCCACTTCATAATGCTTGCTCATTTGGCCACGCAGATGTAGTGAGACTATTACTTGAAGCAGGTGCTAATCCAAACACCAGGGATAATTGGAATTACACACCGTTACATGAAGCTGCAATAAAAGGCAAAATAGATGTTTGTATAGGTAAGTGCATTTATTATACCTTAAATATGGCTGCAATAATTTGTTTTATTAAATTTAATTGCATTTCTTTTTATTTGTGACTGTATGACTGTTAACATAGTTGATAGTATATGTTAGTGCATAGGAGAAAGTTCCAATTAAAACTTATGTAATGTGCTATTATTTTATTCCTTTCTAATCATTAATGTTATATTTTTTTTGTGGTAGCATACAGTTTTTCAAAAACAAATTTTTGTAAATATAAATTATTTGAAATTCAATGATTTTTCTTTTTTTTGTAAATGTAGCACTTTTACAACACGGTGCCGATCCAAACATACGAAACACGGAGGGAAAAACACCCCTCGATCTAGCAGATGCTGCCGTGAAACCCGTTCTGACAGGCGAATATAGGAAAGACGAGCTCCTGGAGGCAGCAAGGTCTGGGGCTGAAGACAGGTTATTGTCCCTTTTAAATCCCCTTAACGTAAACTGCCACGCTAGCGATGGCCGGCGTTCAACACCCTTGCATTTAGCTGCTGGATATAATA
>NW_020440204.1:0-1963 GCF_000699045.2 Agrilus planipennis | reverse complement strand
GGATAAAGGCGGACTCATTCCACTCCATAACGCGTCGAGTTACGGGCACCTGGACATTGCAGCCCTCCTCATCAAGTTCAACACGGTTGTCAATGCCACCGATAAATGGGGCTTTACACCTCTTCACGAGGCAGCCCAGAAAGGACGAACTCAACTATGTGCTCTCCTAGTAAGTCAACTTTATTTTTAAGAACCAAATTATTAACCCTTAATATCAAACCGTTTTAAAGTAAAAATATAATTTAAATATTTTGAAAATATGTAATTTTAAGTGGAGTAGTTCTTATTCTGTATCCTAATTTTCTTTCTTTCCGCCTCTTTGTTCCTTACTTCACTTCACTATCTATTTGTTATATTGTATGCGCATTTTTTGCTTTTTCTTTAAAAGTGTCAATTTTAGCTCGCACATGGTGCCGACCCATTCCTGAAAAATCAAGAGGACCAAGCGCCAGTCGACCTAGCTATCCAGGAGGACGTCCGTTGTCTCTTACGAGACGCTATGGCGTCCCAACAATCGGTACCAACAGCGTCTTCAGCGTCCGTGAACGCCGTTCTAAGACCGCCCTCTGTCGCTTTATCGCACGCGTCAACAAGCTCGTCCGTCCAAGCTGCAGTTAAAGAGGTGGTGATAATGCCTTCAGGAGCACCCTTAACGCTAACTGTCCCAGTAGCGACTACGCGTATGAGCATTGCGATGCCAAACGCCGAAGGATGTGCTGAAACGTTGAAACTGGAAGGAAGTGTTCAAGAATCTGGAGAGGTGGTTAATATTGCCACATTTTTAGCCAAGTAAGTCACCCAATGCTTTTAAATTGTGTAAAATGCTAAAATGCCACAACAATTTTACAGTATTTTGAAGTAAAATTAAACATTAAAAAATATATATCACTATTGAACTTCCTATGTTATTTCTATAAAATGAAGAAAAAAATAAAAGTTCAATGAAGTAGGAGTTCGTCTGTGGGGATAATTATGTTGTATTGGAGTAATATTTCTTTTATTTTTTTAGTTTAAACTTGGAACATTTATTGGAATTATTGGAACGTGAACAAATCACGTTGGATATTCTAGCCGAGATGGGTCACGAAGATTTAAAGCAAATCGGCATTTCTGCATATGGTTACCGTCATAAGTTGATAAAGGGCATAGAAAGATTCGTTGCAAACTATGGCAGTCCTTGGACGACTCCTTCAAATCCTGGAACGCTCCTAGTTGACCTACTGACAGATGACAAGGAATACATAGCAGTCGAAGAAGAGATGCAAAACACAATCCAAAGACATCGAGATAACGGTCATGCTGGTGGCATTTTTAGTAGATACAACATAATAAGGGTGAGTTAATAGAAAAAATCAACAAAATGGTTCTCTGCAATAAATTATAAAACCAACACTACGAGATATCAAATTAGTCAGAAAAAAAAACAAACTCAAGATTGAGAAAATCTAATATGGCATCCTTTTAAAAAATTGAAATTTGTGTATGTAGTATTAATTCGACCATTTTCTATACGGCATGATAATGAGCAGAAAATTTTGCGCTCCTATCCTCATTAGGTACTATATAATTTTTTGTTGTTTCAGATACAAAAGGTACAAAATAGGAAATTATGGGAACGTTACACGCACAGAAGGCAGGAAGTAGCGGAAGAAAATGGTAACCAAAGTAACGAAAGAATGCTATTCCACGGTTCTGCTTTTATAAATGCGATAGTGCAAAAAGGTTTCGACGAAAGACACGCGTACATAGGGGGCATGTTCGGAGCCGGAATATATTTCGCCGAACACTCATCGAAAAGTAATCAATACGTTTATGGAATTTGCGGAGGGACAGGTTGCTCGGCACACAAGGATCGATCCTGCTACATTTGTCACAGGTAAAAATACAAAAAAGACATTTAAAATAACTTTTAATAAAGAAGAATCAGTATTTTATAGAAATGTGTCAAGGGGGGTTTGTATGA
>NW_020440203.1:3323-6162 GCF_000699045.2 Agrilus planipennis | reverse complement strand
GATAAAAATAGTGTTGCAATACTTGATAAAAGAATAATAGTTTCAATTTCCTGGATTGTTTCACGCGTGTACCCAGTACTCGCGTTTATTTTTTCTCGCACTGCGTAAAAAGGAAAACAGAAAAGGAATGAAAATTGCAAACGGACAATAATTCACGGTGTTAGAAAGGCGTATGGAAGGTGTTTTCAAACTTATAATTAGAGGTCAATAAATAATCGTGTGAGATAAAGGAAATGAATCAAGATGGAACAACCAGTCATTCGAGCACAGCATTGGAAAAGAATAAGTCAGTGTCAGAGATGACAGAACTTTTAATATCTCGGACCGGCCCACAGAACCGCTATACCTTCCCCCGTTATTATTATTGCATTGCTTGATAATTACAAAAGTCAAATAAATTAAAATTATGACAGCCGGATAACAGTCTATCAACTTGGATCAATACATGTTAAGTACATGTTTTCAATCGGCTGATGCCGATAGGGACAGCGATGCGACGCGACGTGAAGAGACATCGCATTCCAATAACCATAAACAAATACCTCATAATTACGAAATTATTCTTGTTAGAATGTTAATCATTTGTTAAAAACAATTGTAGTGAACCTACATCATCATGTACGTAACATACTAAAACTGCAGAAAGATTTCCCTTTACAACCTGATTTGGTTTGCAAAATAGTGGTTACCTGGAAAGTTTCCGTGAGTTTTCAAAATTGGTAATTTTATAGATTTTGATGTGCTCTTTCCGAATTTCGACTTTGCCACTTCGTATTTTTGCCGCTCGCGCCACCATATTGGAAAAACGGCGCCAAAAAGCAGTTTTTTGACAATATCTCCTTTCCTTCTCATTTTACGATAAAAACAGTTATATACAAAATGAAACTAGAGACAATTACCTACAATTTATGTATCTACTTTTTTTTCATAAAGTGAATAGTTTAGGCGTACGAGCGTCGCAAATTGTACTCTAACGCGTGAAGGATTCTTCTTTTCATCAAATTTCTCCAATTGAAAAATCCTATCTATCCAATCATACATAATAATTGGTTTCATTCAAAAACTTTTTAATCCAAACATGCTTTCAGGATTACAGTTCTTTTGATGATATAGGATCTTGAATCAAGCATGGACCAATATTCAGTCGTACTAGCACTCATGGAAATCTCTCCCCTCCGTCTTGCAAACTGCCTCCAATATACGACATAACTCCCTCCAAAAAAATATTTTACTGTCAGATTGGGTTAGGTTAGGCTATTCGCATCCAAAGTATATAAAAAGGTTTCTGGTTGTAACCATTTCTAGAATTGACCGAAAAATTCGACCAAAGGCTGTGGTCGGACTTCGCGCCCCTTCATACTCATTATTATATAGCTAAGCGTGGCTTTTCCGTTGGAAACAGTTTTATAATTGCTCGGCATCGGCATCGGATTTTGTATCTCGTCGCGTCGTACCGCGCATCGGCACCATGAGAGAGAGAGACGTCTCTTTTTATGAGTGGCAATCGAATATATAAGAGAGGCAGGTATATAAGTTATTGTCAGAACTTTCATAGAAGTTCACGACTTGAATTTGTTTTAGAGGGCAGATCTGTGTATAAATTACATGAGTTCGAGCCGAGATTTATAAATAGCATTATAAGTAATTTATGTCTGTTGCGATTGGGCGTTCTGCTTTTGACATTCCCGAGATTTATGTTAACAGAGTGATGGGAGGTGCGCATTGTTCAACATTCGTATCAGTTCAATTCTTACTGTTGTAGTAGTGTAGAAGGTAACGGCTCCGAAACGGGAGAGAAAAAGACGGAGATGGAACGAGACGGAATTATAGAAAAGGATTATTTATGCTGCACTCCCGATAAAATATTATTATGGCAAGATATGGCATTTCGGTTCGGTCGAAATGCCATTCACTTTCTTTCTTTTTCTTATTCTTGCCATTGCCCCTTCCATCATCGACGTTACCTCTCGTCTCGGAACGATTTAATCGAACGGATAAATTTTATAATGATTCTTCAATCGAGTAGGCGACGATAAACTATGTACATACTATGCATGTATATTCGATACATATATATGTACAGAAATTGGCAGGTGCACAGTACATACGCCTCGATATACAGGATGTTTCCGAAATATGTAATACACTTTAGAATTGTTAACTAAATGCAACAGGGAATCAATCGCATGGCGGGTAAATCAGCTTGGTTAAGGGACAAAAAAGTTAAAAAACAAAAATCAGACCGAGTTGCAATCCGAAGCCGGCGCTGGACGAGAGTTAGGCAATGTACAGAGAAATAGAAAAATAACAATTAAGCAGTTACATCGACGAACAATGTAAACAATGACGGTTGTGGATAGGGTTGCCACCCGTACTTTATTATAAAGTATTGTACAGGCCTGACGCTGGAAGCTGACGGAAATTTTAAAATGGCGTGAATGCGCGATGGCAAAAGTAGGCAGTTTTAGGTATAACGATTGCAGCCCTCTTTCTTCAGTATTCCTATCAGGGGCGTAGATTAAATATTTAAAAAATAGAGATCAGTATGTAAGTAATAGACAGACAAACAGAAAAACTAATTGTTGATGTTGGTGACAGTGATAGAGATTCCCATGATGACAGTGAATGTGAAAACTAACTGTAAAACAAAAGCAATAGGTTAATTTTTTCTTTTTGATAAGTCATGTTTTTACATTATTTTCTAGTACGCCACTGTCCTATCTGTATTAATACTATAATTTACGCCTACTGAAAGCTTATTTGTGTATCGGTTCCAAGTGACTTACCCAAATAGGTCATAAATGGGCAAGTACCTGCGCGACCGCTCGCCAGCTTCCTT
>NW_020440203.1:0-1145 GCF_000699045.2 Agrilus planipennis | reverse complement strand
GAGTAAGACTTGAAGTGTGTGTAGTAGATGTGTTGATAAGTATTTATGATCGCAATTTTCGAAGATTCTAGAAATAATCGGTGTAGAAATAACAGAATTAGACTTTAAGGATTTAGAAAAAAATTTAAGACGTACATTCGAGCTATGTGTTGCCCAGAATCTTGCACCTAAACACCCGAGATAAAAATGTTCAATCTCTCAGAGTTTCTGATAGCGAGACTCGAGTCTCCGTCTCTCTCTGGTGTCGCTGAGAGAGACTGTCAAAAAAACTGTTTAGCGTCTCTGAATGAGAGACTCGAGTCGCTCATAGAGAGATCCTCATTTCGTATCCAGTCTCTGAACGAGAGACCCGAATCTCTGAATGAGAGGCTCGAATTAACAATTTTATCGTTCGAGTCTCTCATACAGAGACTGTGAGAGATCCATAAAAACACCTAGGTAATAACTGAGAGACTGTGAAAGACTGTGAGAGACGCTCTCAGAGACGCTGAAAGACTCCAAAAGACTGGAGAGAGACTGAAATGCGAAGTTTAGTTCAAGTTAGAAAGGAGTGGAGGCGCGTATCCAACTAATCTGGGACTTACAATGATTATAGTGATTTCAAATTACCACTATCAACTTTAAATCGTTCGCATCTCGTTATTTTCATCCGATTTTAATTATTAATTGAAAATCAAGAAGAGTATTATTAATCTACCTACACGGAGAAAATGAAAAAAGAAAATTTACCTAAATATTAAAGCGATATTTACAATTTATCCCACTAGTTCGTTGCTTCGTAAGCGAAAATAATAAAAAATACAATTTGGACCCAAATTTGTAAAAATAAAATCCCAGCAGAAATAAATTTACTAGGTGTATTAGTTGATATTACAAATNAAATTCAGAGTATTTTTACATCAATAATATTGCACAGAAAAATGGCAAGCCATATTTACGGAACAACCTGGTTTCCCAAATCTGTTCAAAGTAGTGTCACTTTCGTTCCGGCCACTTCAGCATTTACGAAAAGAGTTTTCTCTGTTATGAACGCAAAGTGGCGGGACGACAGGAATAACGCTTCATTAGAACTAATTAAAAATGAACTTTTAGTTTACTTAAATCTTTGTTTGCCATGTTTAGAGGCTATTAATGTATTTAAGAGC
>NW_020440202.1:0-6253 GCF_000699045.2 Agrilus planipennis | reverse complement strand
AACAAAATTATATTTTGAAAAGAGTAATTTCTATATAGGTACCAAAATGTATGGGATTAACTAGGTAGTACTTACACATTTAGGAGAATTTATTACCCAGTACTGAACTGAAACATATGAAGATTGTGAAGAAAGCTAAATTGGTAATTAATATTTTTTTCTTTGTTACAGGTATGTTATCTATCATCTCTCCTTTAGATGTGGAAGAGCTTACAAGGTAACTTTAACTATAATAATAATATTCAGGCAACCACTGTGGTTTCTTTAAATAGAACGATATATTGAAATTGAAAATAGTTACAATACATAGGGATTAAGTAGCCAAGATAAAATATAATATTACAGAATTGCTTTAAATATTTAGTAGGTGCTGTGATTTATTGATCGGTTTAGTTGTTTAAAATCAAATCATTTTTTTTTTTAATAGATTTAATTTTTGTGGATTTTCATTAAATACCTATGCGTTTGTTTAGAATTTAATGTTGTGCGTAAGTCAAATCGCTGTTACTATTTTGATTTTACGTATTTGTTCTTTTATTCAGTCGCAGAGTGGCCTTCATGTCTAGCCAATATATCCACCAGGCAACATATAAACCCCGAATTTATCATCATTACTGATTAAATCTTTGGTTTTATAAATAGTAGGTAATTTGTTTTGTACGAAATAGAACAACCTGTAAAATAACATATTTACCGATTCGCGTGGAGACATTTCCCAAATACGTTGTGCTTATTCTACACAATTGATAACAATACCTTTTTTGTTGCAATTACAACAAGGGCTAGCAGCTAGTACTTAATAATTATTTCATACAAAAAAAATTAAAAAGCCTTACACTTATTATTCCATCGAATAAAATTTCGGTGTTATTCTATTTTATGCAAACGTCTGCTGCAAGAAACTGGACGCAAATAAAATTTCGACCCAGTTGCAACCAACAGTACTGGTCTCTTCTAAGAAGAGATCCATCAAGTATTTTCCATGTTTTAGGAGTAGTTATTTATAGAATTAAATCTCTAGGGCTTTTCTTTAGTTGTGTAGCCAGGCAAGTGTCGTAGATATGCGTGTTTGTCGCATATTTTAACTGTAAAGAACTGTTAATTGTGCACAACCTACTGACAAGGTAACATACATGTACAGGCGGTTACGTAGTGTGAAAGCTTCGCTGGTGTATCACGCGTTTCCAGGAGCCTCCTCCTCTTTCTCGGGACACGGAGTTTTCCATATATACATATAGTCACATCCGCCCGAGAACTTAACAATCTCTGTTGGATGTTAACGTCAAAACTCGTCTTCTACACCAAAACCCCTTCAGCAAACGAGCTCCTCCAGAATTAATTATATATCTCTTTGTTTTGCCCTACGAGAGTTGTTGAAGGTGTCTTTAAATTTTGACTGCGGCTGCATCATTCTCATGTAGCTCGGTTGGGCTGCTGTCTTAATAAAATTGGAAATGTTCGCGATCTATTGTCTAACAAGGAACGTCTTATGTTTATGGTATCAAAAGAAGCAGTTAGTTTCCTTTGTACAATGCATTTTACTTACTGTGAGTACCCTTTACGACTCATTCACAAACGTACGAATGATGAGAAGATTTCTCAACATCATTAAATTGCATATACGAAATCATGAGCTTTCACTGCTTCAAACTGATCGTAAAATAAAACACCCTCAGATTGAAGAGAGGAGTAGTAAGGATATAAAGCAGAGGATAGCGCAGGGTCGTGTCGCCTTTAATAAAAAGAAGTCACTTCTATGCTCGCGAACGGTTAATTTAGAAATTCGGTGTGTTTGGAGCGCGGCGTTGTACGGGTGCGAAACATGGAGAGTGGGGGCGGCGGAAAAGAAAGGGTTAGAAGCATTCGAAATGTGGTTACAGGCGAATGATGAGGATACCGTGGATAGAGAGGGTTAGAAATGAAGAGGTATTAGAAAGAATAGGAGAACAGAGGACTTCATGGAAGTCAATAAGAAATAGGCGAGATAGGTTGAGGTATGATGGTCTAGTCAGAGACATATTAGAGGCAGAAACGGAAGTTAGGAGGGGTAGAGGTAAACCTAGTTTAGATTACTGTTCGCAAATAGTTAAGGATATGGGTTGTTCTAGTTTTAAGGAAACGCGAAAATTAGCTCAGAATAGGAATGAGTGGAGGTGCGTGTCCAATCAGTCTGACGACCTTTATGATGATGATGAGATTGCTTTACAATTCGCTGGAAAAACTCCATATTTTTTATACTCTTCAGTATGTTATGATGCTCCTGAACATTCCCAAATTCTCCAAAATATATATACACATAGTGTCACATAAATAAAACTTGCCCCTATATAAAATTTTACGTTATACAATTGTTTCTGGGAAAGGAATGGCAATAAAATTTTAGTTTTAATTTCTTTTGTTTTTGTACAATATTTTGCCCAAGTCCGTCCCTGGCTTCTTATTCTGTTGGTGGAATAGCTACCTTGCGTGCTATTTTTACCCCATGAAATCGTTAATTCACTAATATTCCTTTTTTCACAAAGTACAGTTTCAAGAGCAGCGCCTTCATTAGTTCTTGTCATGCACTTTCGCTCGTTAATAGATCATTCCGTCCCGACGACGTTTCGGCCACATCTCGACGACTTCTCGTAGTTGTACCGTTTGTGTTTGATATAATGCATTTATGTTCATAATTATGAATAATAAATATTATCTAGGTATGTTGCTTTCGACATCTGTATCGGGGAAATAGGGTCCGTTTTCTGGTAGTAGACGAATTCTCTCTGATTTACGATTTTAGCAGTTTTTTGCGCAATTAACGGGAAATACAGAGCGAAGCACGCGTCCGATTCGAAAGCGCCCCTCATGATAAATGACGGCAAGAAACGAAGCTTAATTTTGACGTATGCATCGCCCTTATTGCTTAAGTTTTGAGTTATCGTCTTCCATAAGTTGTTAAATTAGTTTTTAAAATCTTCAATCACAAGTGCTACACGTACAACGTATATACATGAATGTAAGA
Organism: Agrilus planipennis; assembly: GCF_000699045.2. NCBI lineage: Eukaryota > Metazoa > Arthropoda > Insecta > Coleoptera > Buprestidae > Agrilus > Agrilus planipennis. The sequence goes on along the minus strand of NW_020440202.1, from coordinate 3,252 downwards.
TGTATAGAAAAACAAACTTCTTTTATTAACGCGAACTAAAATGTAAAAAGAGTCAAAGGCAAAATTTTCTAGCAACCTTTTGTTCTTGAAAGTTACTGACTAATAAACATTCTAAACATTTCGTGAAATTTTGGGTTTTAAGTACAGTGTAAACTCTATATAACGACACTTAAGGGACCGAACATTTTTCGGCGTTATAAAGAGTGGTCGTTAAATGGAGAGAAATAAAAGACATTATTTTACTATTCTATAATAATATGCATTTACCAATATAGTACACATTTTGCACACGAACATTATTATTCATACATTGCGTATAGCCTGTTATCTTCGTCTGATGTTTTTTGCTGCTCCAATATTTTAATTGTATTTTGTTACGTATCTTACTCATNTCCGAAATGGACGCCAACGCCGAAATTTTCTAGTTTAATTTCGACGTCTTAACATTACATCTTCATCGGCAATTTCGTGTGGTGACTGGCGAATTATTCAAAACGTTTTTAACTTTAAGTCATAACTGCGATTATGATTAGACTTTGTATGTTGTCCATTGACTGTACAAATATTTATACAGCTCTGCACTAAATAATTCACCTTTGACCTCCGAACTAAACAAGCTATGCGAATCAAGGAAGGAGCATCTAATGTACGAATGCTAGGTTTTATCATCTTCTTAAGGTCGTCGGCCTTAACACTGGTTGGACACGCACCCCCACTCTTTCCTATCCTGAGCTAATCTTCGCATTTCCCTAAAACTAGAGCAACCTACATCCTTAACTATTTACGAGCAGTAATCTAATCTAGGTCTACCTCTACCCTCCTACCTAATGTTTCTGCCTCTAATGTATCTCTGACTAGACCCTCGCGCCTGAGAAGGTGTCTTACCAATCTATCTCGCCTATTTCTTATTGACTTCTATAGAGTCCTCTATTCTCCTATTATTTGTAAAACCTCTTCATTTTTAACCTTCTCTATTCACGGTATCCTCATCATTCGCCTGTAACACCACATTTCGAATGATTCTAACTGTTCGCCAGCACAGAAGTAAGTTCCTTCTGTTAAAGACGACTCGACCCTGCGTTATCCTGTCTTTTATATCTCTACTGCTCCTTCCATTCTGAGTTTTCGGACTTCTTAGCTACCGTGAATCAACCACCTGTTCTAATTTTTTGTCTCCTATCTTTTATTTATTTTCATACAAAAAACGAGTCACTTCTATGCTCGCGAACGGTTAATTTAGAAATTCGAGAAAGGTTGTTAAAGGTGTATGTTTGGAGCCCGACGCTGTATGGGTGCGAAACATGGACAGTGGACGCGGCGGAAAACAAAGGTTAGAAGCCTTCGAGATGTGGTGTTATAGGCGAATGAGCACTGTATGCGCTTTTAGGAAGTCAGATAAGTCAGGACGGAAGGAGTAGTAGGAATATAAAGCAGAGGATAGCTCAGGGTCGAGTCGCCTTCAATAAAAAGAAGTCGCTGCTATGCTCGCGAACGGTTAATTTAGAAATTCGAAAAAAGTTGTTAAAGGTGTATGTTTGGAGCCCGACGCTGTACGGGTGCNTGCAGGAGCTGACAGTAAAGGGCTAAAACTTGCCCAAATTGCTTTATTTGCTGGTGGTAATTATCATCATCATCATCATCATCGCACTAACCTTTTCTACATCTTTTCATTTTTCCTGTTATTATTAGCACTGTATGCGCTTTTAGGAAGTCAGATAAGTCAGGACGGAAGGAGTAGGAGGAATATAAAGCAGAGGATAGCTCAGGGTCGAGTCGCCTTCAATAAAAAGAAGTCGCTGCTATACTCGCGAACGGTTAATTTAGAAATTCGAAAAAGGTTGTTAAGGGTGTATGTTTGGAGCCCGACGCTGTACGGGTGCAAAACATGGACAGTGAACACGGCGGAAAAGAAAAGGTTAGAAGCGTTCAGTATGTTGTGTAAAACGAATGATGAGAATAGCGTGGATAGAGAAGGTTAAAAATGAAGAGGTATTAGAAAAAATAGGAGAGCAGAGGACTCTATGAAAGTCAATAAGAAATAGGCGAGATAGGTTAGTAGGACGTCTTCTCAAGCATGCTGAAGGTCTAGTCAGAGACATATTAGAGGCAGAAACGGAAGTTAGGAGGGGTATAGGTAGACCTAGACTAGATTACTGTTCACAAATAGTTAAGGATATGTATGGGCTGTTCTAGTTTTAAGGAAATTCGAATATTAGCTCAGGGTAGGAAAGAGTGAAGGTGGCTGTCCAACCAGTCTTAGGACTTATGATGATGATGGGGATGATGATTACCATTTCTTTTCTGCAGCGCCCATAATCTTTGTCGAATTTTCACTTTACCCATTTCAAAATCCTTGCTGGGACATTCTACTCATTCCTCTAGCCTAGACGGTAAGAATACTAGACTAATCATATCGATCATATTTCCAATATTAAGGTAAACTTCTTACTTTATTGTCGAAGATGTATTTGTCTATGTGCTGCATGCCTATATACTTTTTAAAGTAATAAAAGCAGAGTAGGTACTACATACGTATGTACAGAGGTGAATTTGGTAAATCTTCAAAAGCTCCTCAAGCTACGCATACCGTCTAAATAAGATTTACGGAATGTACCTCTAGTTAGACTAAACAAGAGAAGCCCTTGTGAGATGCAAATCAGACCTCGGAATCCCTTTTCAGCAGGGGGTTGGAAACCTTTATTCGGATGGCTCTGAGCAGGTGGGATACACTTGACGACGGCTTATCAATGCCGTTGTGTAAGCAGATTTTAAATTTAGATACGCTACGTAGCGCCACTCGTATTTTTCTTTCCGAAATGAATTTCCTGAAACGACCGACTGGAAAAAAAGCATACCAAATCGGGAACATCGCACTAAAGTAATGTGTATCGATTTATCGATTCGGTGGTGTAATAATATTAGAAGAGATCAGGCAAGTGCCGGTGGTTCAATCTATTTCACTAAAACAATTTGAAAATGGAAATAACAATGGAAAAATTTTCATGGGTCCACATTTCTATAAGCAGCACTCACTTCGTCTGTATTGTCTTTTCCTACCGTAACTTTATGATCGTCACAAGACAAACATATAAACAATTAATTAAAAAAAAAACGTGTAATTATACAACACGCTACTGAAGTGAAACTTCTTCAAACACACAAACATACCGCGATAGGGGTTCAGGAATTGGTATAATGGTATTATTTGTACACTATGAATTTAAATTTTACACTATACATGCCGAAGTTGCC
>NW_020440201.1:0-6082 GCF_000699045.2 Agrilus planipennis | reverse complement strand
AATGTTTATCGAGGGAATCCGCGACGGTTAACCGCTTGTATACTTATGGCAATTATTTCGAAAGACTACTTTCTAAATTCGACAAGGAGTATTCGGTGTCGACAATGCCGCCCGTCAGCGCATGTTTAAGACGTAAAAATGTCACCTATTTCACCTTAAAGTCTTATGTTAAACGGCTTTCTTCGGCCGACGTGCGACAACAAACAAAGGATTACGGCCGATAAAAGCGCGCGCTTGACGTCGAAAGCGTACGACTGGACCAACGGGATACGCTATCTTATATGAGGAACAGGAGTAGGTGGCGAGGGAGGGGGGGGGTCGCAGCAAGAGAGAGGATTAGGGCAGCAGCTTCTGCTTCGCAAAGTGCAAAAACGAGTCTTCTGGGGATTAGTTTTGACTATTTTTGAGTGCTGTACATATGGCTGTTAATGTTATTAGCATTATTATTATTATTGTTATTGGTTTGCTAATGAAGTCATGAGTGAATAAACATTCCAGTGGCAAATGCACAGGTACCTTCACAAGTAGTTTATCTATAAAAGAGTAAGGAACATGGATACTGAAACTGTCATCTCTTTTGGCCCTTTAATATAAGAGTGCTTTCCCCTTTACAAGAAGGGGATACGATACGTTTCCGAATATATATGTATAAGTACTAAGGAATTTTTGAGTTTGAAAACAAGTAAATTTGTATTTGCCATTATTGGATTTCCAAAGACGAGAGAGTTGAAAATAACTCGAAGTACAAAAATTGGGGTTCGAATAGACGATTTCTGAATCTAAGTCTGGCATTCTTTTTTTTTTTTCGACTAGGTACACAAAAGATTCACAAGGAAGTTAAAAAAATCTACTAAATACCATGAAACTTTACCAGAATAAGATGAGACTGATTCGAATTCAAGAACTATGTTAAAAAAGAAGTCAAGGATAGATTTTGGAATAACACTGAGATGTGAAGCAACAGTTATTTCAGTAAAAATAACGAAAGCAGTAATTCACTTGTATCTGAAAGAATAATCTGCTAATTTATTCGAAGCTTTCTTTTGTTTATTGATTAAAATTAAGCTTGGCAACAATATGGTACAATAGTTCTAGCAGCAAGCAAGTTTGAGTTTTTCTTCTTTTCAAAGATACCGAATTACGTATGACAATACTGTTACTATAATAATGGGGTCAATTTGGGAAGGCGATGTATACGAAATGGTCAATAATAATTGGACTGAAGAGTAAAATCACACTTTACCACGCCGTACAGCACATCTTACCAATAAAATTCACCAACGAGCAGGATGCCCTTAAAAAATAGTATTACTTCAAGAAACTCAAAAAGATTTCTAAGAGTAGATGTGTTTTAAATTCACGAGAGGCAGATTGGTTTATATTAAATTTGATGAACCAAGCAGTTAAGAAATTGGTCATTTGGGCAATAACAATAGCAAAACTTTTGTCTATTTGACAACTACGTACTAGGTCAAGCCAGATATGGAATGGGCTAAAACTTTCAGAGTCCGCGTGGTTTGAAGAGGATTTGATGGTCATAGTCCACGGTTAGTTCTTCTCCTTCCGTCCTGAAATTAATCCCAGCCCAACCACAGCGAAGGATTCTTCACCAACCAAAACCACAAAAGTTGCCGAAACTTACTATCGACCAAGCAGGAGGAAAACCAATCCTGGACCATGACCATCATGCTCAAGTTTGTAATGTGGAATGTTTCACCGCTCCTGTCAAGTCCTTCAATAATGTGAAAATTTAAACCTGATCTCAGGAACGGTAAAGGAAAGAAGCTGAATGAATGCAGCGGATAGAGGTTAGTGACAGCACCTGCCTATAAGATTTAAAGACAATGTATTGTCTAGGCCACCTTTGGAACCTTTTTCTTTCTATTGAGCCTAAGAAATGGATGGCAAAACGGATTACCCACATTGTGAAAGCTTTGCCCCTTACGTGCCAAACTGTTTACAAATTTTACCTAAGAGATAGCATTAGAGATTCAATAAAAGCTGTCGCCCTCGCTCTAAGAACTAATGTGTGATCTGTTACAAAAAATTAAATCCGTGAGGAACTTTCAATATTTCAATTTTAATGTACAGATAACAGACAATAGATAGATAAGAATCTCAGTTTGAACAGAAAGGGCTTCTTAGGACGACATCTGCAGAAGTTCTGCTTCTTAGGGTGGTTGATAGAATAGATAAATTATGTTTTGCATGTTTGTTTGCCAAAAAAAGGTACCGATAATTGGGACGAGCAAAAACTACACGCCCTTGTTAAGTCAAGAAAGACAAAGTGAAAAGAGATAATCGAGTAATAGTAAGCGGTGCAGCAGTTAGAGGTTGCTTATGTACGCAAAAGATCAAGGTCGGCTTTATAACTGCCTCGTTGGAATTATATCTATAAACAAGCGCCTTTACTTTCCTAAATTCCTGATAATGCTGAACTTTCTTTAAAGTCCGATGCTGGCAAATTTTCTCAAATTCTGCTTGTCTGCATCTCATTCTGTTACACGTTAAATGGTGTAACGTTATTCTTTATTAGTGTCCGCTACAATTCCTATCTGGCATCTCTCTTGTATGTTTACAATATTCTCTACAACCGCTCTAGTCTTGTTAGCATCTCTTTCTGTTACACATTAATTGGTGTAATGGTGTTCCTTTTTCTTTATTAGTGCCCGCTGCAATTCCTATCTGACATCTCTTTTCTATGCATGCGATATTCTCTACAACGTCAGTCGTGAGTAAAAGTAGACGTTCTGACACCAACCGTCACAGTCTAGTTAATAGGTCGAAAGAAGAAAGTAAATGCGACAGTTCTATTGCGGACTATGCCAATTTTAAACGTCCCAACTATACCCTCCTGGCACTCATTTCTCGAAAAAAGTTCTAATAGAGTAATAAAAGAAACCATGTTTTCTGGAGATTCCACAATGGCGTTAGGTTTTATTAAAATCTTTGTATCATATGCATTTATCTATTAGTTTAAAAGTTTAGTCTTGAGGTCGTATATATACGACCTAACCTAATTGTACACGTAATTATTATCGAATAATAGAATGGTACGAAGTGAACCCATTGTGAGCGGTTTCAATAAATCGTCCGCGCCGACTTTCATGTTTCCATCTGCGCCGTGTACTTCTTATTTGTTAATTTTAGAGCGTTGATTATGGTTCGAGAAACAACCAGTAAAATTGTTCACGCCATGTGACTTCTATTGATTCCAATTGTGACCATTAACGGTCCCGTTTTCCATGATTTATATGTATTATTCATCGTACAGTATGCGTGTAGGAAACCGCCATTTAAAATTTTACACCAGCTGAAACGCAAAACCATTGTTGTACTGCTTACACACACACACACACACACACACACTCACACGTACTCACGTACACATTTACTGCATGCGGTCTATAAATCAAACAATAGGCCAGCTTTTCAAGCGAACAAACCTCTTTCTATAAAGAACTCATAGGTAGGCTGAGCTCAAGTAATTTGGTAGTACAAAGCCTACTATGATGGTAATTGTTTGTTTTATGACGTTGGCGCTTCTAGATACAAACATAATAATCGTTTCAGTTGCTGGGCCTGTGTTCTATTGTCGTTTTAGATAGAACTAGAAACTGAACATCAGTCATTGTTATAAGTGCTACTTATTTATGTATTTGCAACTTTATTGTTTCACCTGAGTCAAGATTTCTGACTCCATCTTTTTGCTTATTTGCAACATTATTAGAAGTTGGATTCTATTTAAAAGATTGATTTTCTACTGCGAAATTATGAGAATTATTACAGAATCTTCACCAATACCGTAGCTTCTTCCAATTTTGGCGACTGTTGTCCCACTAAATCACTTTAGTTCAAAATTCAATTATTGCTTGATGAGATTCCATTTGGAAGATCTTAGATATCTAAATTTGAATGTCTCTATTCGGGTATACATCTTGTTTCATACATTCTACATATAGAGGAAGAGGTAGTAGAAATAGGAACGAAAAATGGATACGATAGAGTAATAAAGCTTTGAAGAGCTTAAAAATCAACCAGGAGAAGGTGATGGAGTGGTTTAAAGAAAGGGTTGATATAGGAATTGATGCAGGGAAAAGATATGGAGAAAGGATCTAGGAAAACTAGAGGACTCAAGATACACGGTGGGGCTGAGGGAGATGTTGTGGAGGGATTGGCAAGGGGATTCAGGGAATGTAGATATTGGAAGAAGGAAGAGGAACACTATGGTTAAAAAAAACCTTTTAGGTGTTTCATTCCCACCAGCCACTAATGCTGGTGGGCGGGCAGTCCCTCTGGAATACGCCAGACGGTAAGGCCGAAGGCCCTCTTCAGTCTCTTTCTATGAATCGTGGAAATGGGTGGGTGGTGGTTCGGGTGAGAAAGATGAGACGGGCGAAATGAAGACAGTAGAGAATGAAAGATTATCTGTGGAATATTACTGCCCCAGTGCTTGCCTAAGTGATCCAAGGAAACCACAGAAGAAGATGCGACCTCCCGAATGATAAGCAATGGACTAAACCTCTAGGCCATGCTGCTCGGTGTGATTAAAATATCAATAACAACACCATCCGTCTAAATTTGGTCGATTTATTTTGTTTCCCCAGAAGCCAACCTGGACTTGGCAGGATTCGGAAGATACAACCTTTAGACTGTGTTTTATCCCGGGTGTAATTGGTTATAATTTACAGAGCGTCCATGATGTATTTTCGAGGATCTGTCTTTCGGATTTGTAGTGTTGCCTTTGCCTGAATTAGTGGGTTTTTATGATTTTTAATGCTGGTTTTAAGTTGCATGGTTCATTTTTGTATTATCTGGTCCAAGTGGGAGAATTTTAGGTCCTTGTGAAGTTACCAGTTGGAGATGTAGTATGGAGTATTTGTGACTTTTCGTAGAGTTTTATTTGGATTTCGTAGGCGATTGTAGGTATCTAGTTTCTCAATAACGTTTCTATATGTTTTGGAGAAACCGAACGATCTGTCCATAAGGCACCTTGTCCAATAAAAATGTACCTTCAGAAATCCCTTTGGGAATTGACCTGTTCCATCTGGCTACCGAAAACGGCAAGTTCTATCACATCGGGCCATGACGTGTTCGCATACATACTCGGGGGACTACAATAATAACAACAACAACAAGGCGGTCGGGAGCTCGCTCAGAGGAACGGTCTTTTTCACACTGAAACCGGAAACCGGCGTATGAAGGAACAAAAGACGGTCGCACAAAGGGCATTCGCTACATTTTCTAGGATCAGCCCTCGAAGTGCCAAAAACCGTCTGAAATCCAAACGGACCATTCAAAGTTATAAACGGGCACAATGGATCTCGGTCCCATTCATCACCGGCGTTCGCTGCCGCAGCCACAATCCGTGAAAAATGTACGTGTTGCACGCATGCACAGTCTGTCACACAATATTCCCCAAAGTTAGGATTCCATAAAGCAATATCACAACATGAAGGAAATAAATACTTCGACATACTTGTGAGCATTAATTAACTAAATCGGAAGGATTACCTTACAGGCTCTGATAGCAAAAACGCTGGCCGGCTTTTCAGTGAAAGATTACAGTCAACACTTCTTTCAGTTTTCCCTCTTTAGTACGTTGTGGTATTTTCTCAACAACACACTTGCAGTGGTCGAACATAAAAGAAATACGACACGTATTTCGTATTCTGAGTGTATTGATTTTATGAAAATGTTTTGTAGCGTCCTGACTAGCCTTTAAAAGTGTAAATTTTGAGTTGTGGATGAACTTAGGAAACCGCAATTTCCGAAGATTCCTAAGGTTTATTCTTTGTTTATATTATCTTATTGATACTAATTGATTGATAATATGTTAATATTTCATTAGAGCTGCATCGGCAATAGTTCATCGTCAGAGCGTGTTGTGCAGCTTTTCCGTTACCGCAACGCGCAGTGTCAAATATTGAGAGAACCGCAACGCAAGATTTAATGTATATCATTGTGTTGCAGTAATGTAGGTACCTATATCATTGTGTTGCAGAAGAATTGAAGAAACCAAGACACCCTAGAATAATCATTCCCCATTGTCACAATGTGTATAAGTGAGATATTCAAAGAA
>NW_020440200.1:0-6117 GCF_000699045.2 Agrilus planipennis | reverse complement strand
TAAAAAACAAAATTAAAAAAATAGTATTGGCGAATCGTCGAATACCGTCAGAGAAGTTGCTGAGGACCTAAGCATATTGATTGACTTCTGCCTTTCGATTTTTACCAATGATTTGAGCATGAGATGGATCGCCGAGAAATTTGTACCAAATTGCTCAATTTCGACCAAAAACAGCATTGCATTAACATTACTAAACAGCTGTTGGATTCTGTTCGCGAGGACCAAAATTTGCTCCAGAGGGTCATAACTAGTCACGAATCATGGGTTTATGGTTATGACGCGGAAACCAAAGCTCAATCATTCCATGGAGGCTGCCGCACGAGTCAAGACCGCAAAAAGTGCGCCAAGTTAGGTCGAATGTGAAGGTTTTGCTTAGTTTTCTTCGATTGCAGGGGCGTGGAGCATTATGAGTTCTTGCAACAGGATAGAACGGTCAATAAGGAATATTACCTGCAAGTTATGTGCGATTTACGCGAAGCAATTCGCCAGAAACGTCTGAATTTGTGGATGAACAAAAATTAGCTTTTGCACCATGATAACGCCCCTGCTCATATATCGTTGCTTGTGCGCGAATTTTTGGCCAAAAACAACATACTAATAATGCCGCAGTCACCGTATTCTCCATATGCGACCCCCTGTGACTTTTTATTGTTGCTGGCACAAGTGTATAATATCTGATGGGGATTACTTCGAAGGGAACAAAAAAAATAAATAATTTTTGAAAAAACCAAACATTCGCGATACTTTTTGAACATACCTCGTATATACATCGAGTGTCCCATTGAACGAAGGCTCGAATTTTCCTTCGTATTCCAGTTATTTTGAGAAAACTAATTTTTAGTGGGCTCTCAAAAGGGCACCCTTCTATTTAGTAGCACTGCGTGATTTTATAATTTTTAGGTGACACTAACACAAAAGCCTTTTAACGCAATAGCTCGTTTCTACCCTNGAATTCCACTGTATAATTATATACAATAACGACGACATATTTATTCGTGTTTGAATCGCGAGTAAAAGTATTTATAGAAAAGAAATTTTTCTCACGAGACGATCGAAATGTTGGAAATTTCGGAAAATGGGTCGTCGTGTGTCCCAGGGCGAATTCACAAAACATTCAAAAGTCGTCCTAAAAATCGCGTAAGTATCGGACACACGAGTTCACAACGTTGCTGATCCTCCGGCCAAGACGAAGACTTGTTCTTTACATACACACATACACACACAGACGTATTTACACATACCGAGAGAATCCACAAGAAGTTTCCTTCGTGCCCTCCTGAAGACATCGACGGCAGGTAGGTAAAAGGTATGCAAGCTTGAGAATGGTTCGCGGTACCTTAACTGGGCCCCAAGAATGATTTTACTACTCTCAGGCTCAATCAGAAAAATATATTTACATACGTGCATTCTCTCGAGTTTAACACATTTGCAATAAATAATTAATTCTTTGTATTTTATCGTGATTATGATCTTATTGAACTCCTAGTAAGGCCTTGTCTAACACATGAAATACTTTAGTAGCAGCAAATATTAACTAGAGGGCGATACACTGCCTGTTTTTGGATATTATATAAACTCGCTCTTTAGGAGCTTCATCGATTTGGCCAGTAATTTATGGCGAATTCGACACTACCCCCCTTCAAGGGGTGTCTTTTGACGATTTCCCCTACTAGAGGAAAAACTAAATAAAAACAAAACCAGTAATTTACCGAGAATACTCAGTTAGCCGGTAAAATCTCTATCCGGTGCATCCCTAATTTAGAACATCAAATGCCGAGTAAACTTACACTTTGCGTAAGAGTAACAGAGAAAATCGCCCGTTTTCTTGCTTTAAAATTTTGTTTTAAATTAAGTGCTCAATGATTATTAATGAATACAAAATTTTAAGGTGAGCATATGTTTGGTTACTGTGATATGATACGAAGATGGGTGCAATGTAGGAGCATATCAAAAAAGACGCAGTCTCACAAAAAGTGAACACTCATAACACAGCGGTTACGACATTCTCGGTATTTTCGACTCAAAACCAAATATAATATCGAAAAATCGGTGTATTCATTGCGTTTGTCTTTAAAGAACCTCAAGTATCGTTTATATCAGGATGAAAATAGGAAAAATTATGGCATGAAGATTGAATTCTATAAAAGGAATATCATCATCATAAGGTCGTCAGGACTAGTTGGACACGCATCTTCACTCCTTCCTATCCTGAGTATTATTAATGAGTACAAAACTTCAAGATGAGCATATGTGAACACTCATAACACAGCAGTTACGATATTCTCGGTATTTTCGACGCAAAACCAAATATAATATCGAAAAATCGGTGTATTCATTGACTGTCTTTAAAGAACCTCAAGTATCGTTTATATAAGGATGAAATTGGAAAAATTATGGCATGAAGATTGAATTCTATAAAAGGAATATCATCATCATAAGATCGTCAGTCCTAGTTGGACACGCATCTTCTCCTTCCTATCTAGAGCTAATCTTCGCATTTCCCTAAAACTAGAACATCCCACATTCTTAACTATTTGCGAACAGTAATATAATTTAGGTCTACCTCTACTCCTCGTAACTCCTGTTTCTGCCTCTAATATGTCTCTGACTAGACCTTCATGCCTAAGAAGGTGTCCTACCAACCTATCTCGCCTATTTCTTATTGACTTCCACAGAGTCCTCTGTTCTCCCATTCTTTCTAATACCTCTTCTTCATTTCTAACCTCCTCTATCCACGGTATCCTCATCATTCGCCTGTAAAACCACTTTTCAAACGCTTCTAACCTTTTCTTTTCCGCAGCGCCCACCGTCTATGTTTCGCACCCGTACAGCGCCGCACTACAAACATACACTTTTAACAATCTTTTTCGAATTTCTAAATTAATCGTTCACGAGCATAGAAGTGATTTCTTTTTATTGAAGACGACTGCTTTATATCCCTACTACTCCTTCCGTCTTTACCTAAAATTAGCCACTTGTCTGCTACAAGAAAAAATATCTAACTACTTGGGTTTCTTGTGACCTATATCCACCCCTAGGAGTAGTATTTGTATTAGGTGCGAACTGGCTACGGACACAATAATAATTTTCTCCTGAAGTTATCTACAAAACAACAAGTGGTTAGAAACGTTAGTGCACGCTAACAAGCATATAATATTCCCGCGGGTCCAAACAAACCAACATGCATATGCATTGTCCGACGAACTCCTTCTCATTAGGACTTCCTAAACACTCTCCTTTCCTAGAGCAATAGAGAAGTTCGGACTTGAATAAGACATTAGCGCTAACTGATATACATACGTACGTATGTATTGGTGCCTATGTACGTGTAATTGGTCACGTCACGGGCACCTGTGAACTTTACAACCACATTTTGAACGTGGAGACGGAAGGGATCACGAGAGGATCTCCAGAAAGGCACGTGCAGCATTCGGTTATACTATAATAGAAACTAGGACGCAACGAGAGGGAAGATACCAAGGCCGAATGTTTAAATTACTTCGCTATATATCATCGGGGGCGGCGGTGACTGTCAATTTCAGATTAACTAGAGGGTTACGATTCAAAATAATAGCCGCGTTAATAATAACTGAAGCCGTATTTCGATACGTGACCGAACCAGCTGAGAAATCGATATCTATACGGAAGGAAAGTTTAGTCTTAGGATGTTGCAGGATTCCAACGATTCGAGTCAAATTAATCGACCGTTTCCGAACGATTCACCGATAGCCATTTGGCGTCGTGCGATNGAGAGCCCAAAAAATTCTAAACTCCTTGGAAATGGATAATTTAAAATATTGGATCGATATTGTTTTCCGGGTTCAATTTCATGGTCCATGGAATTTAGAAGTTTAAAATTGATATAAGAACCTGCCAAATCACCACTTATCGTACCTTTAAAAGGAACTACGAAATTTTATGTATTACGATAAAACATCCCCCGCAAAATAATATCGAATTGATACCTATACGCCAGGTGTGTAAACTGAAAGCTACAAGATATTGTGGTGTTCTAATCTAATCTAATTTTCTAATCTTTGAAAACGTTTCGAAAAAATTCACTTATTAGATGAATCCCAAGCTAAAGAATTTATGGATTCCATTCTTTCTCTTATTACAATGTAATGTAAAAGGTCAGAAACAAAATGGGGTTGTAAATATTTTGATATAAAATAAATGATGTAGATTTTACATCAATATAATTATTTGCAACCCTATTTTGGCTCTGATCCTTCACGCTAAAGAAACTATTTAGGCATCAGTGTCTTTTTTTCAATTGAAGCGGGTGACAAAGGATAAGGAAAAATATAGAAGAATTATTTGTTGCTGAACTGAAGAAACTATAACATTTCTAACCTTTTCTACCCACGTTATCCTCATCATTCGCTTATAACACCACATTTCGAACGCTTCTAACCTTTTCTTTTTCGCCGCGCCCAACGTCTATGTTTAGCACCCATACAACGCCGCGCTCCAAACATACACCTTTAACAATCTTTTCCAAATTTCAATATTAATCGTTCGCGAGCATAGAAGTGACTTCTTTTTACTGAAGGCGACTCGACCTTGTGCTATCGTCTGCTTAATATCTCTACTACTCCTTTCGTCCTGACTTATCTCACTTCCTAGATACCTAAAATCAGCCACTTCTTCCAATTTTTCGTTTCCTATCTTTATATTCGCTCTTTCCCAATTTTTTCTTCCCTTGCGTACCACTATTTTTGTTTTACTTTTATTTATTTTCATACAATAATGTTTTGTCAATACCGCACCATGTTGTAATAAAAATAGGTTACATAAATTTAAGTAAAAACCAAATAAAGGTCCGAATTAACTGAGTTTATAAACAAGATATTATGAGTTCATTCTGGTTCGAATTTCGGCTAGTTTTAGTTTTAGCATACCCCATGATCAGCTGAACGGTAATTTAACATATTGAATGGGGGGACCCAGTTAATGCGTAGCCCCTGAGAATGGCCGGGGGGCCTTCTTCGTAGGCATACACAACGTTCTTGTACACCTGCCAAATCAGTGCTCACCTGTAATAGTAAGTAGTACTACCAGCAGTACCTAGTCGCAGGTCGTACCCGTAACGTCGGACACAGTTTTCTCGCACGCGCACATAAACAATATTATAAACATAACAATATTGCATTTACGTAAAATGAACGCGCAACTGTTTTTAAAAATAATGTAGCTATATAGTTATGTGGCAAAATTGTGGTAAAGTGGAAATCGATTTGGATGTAAGTACCTACCCATCTTAGTGTCCACCGTGTGAAGTTTCTNAATTTCTGCAAAAGTAGAAATTAAATCGTTATTATCTAATGCAGTTGCCACCTTATTTTCTATTGAAATTATTTTGATCCATACTTGATCTTAAATAATTTTCTATTATTTTTAATTTGGAGAAGTCTCATTCTCTAGAAGCTACAGAAACGAGAGTATGGTCAGAAATATTCTTAAAGCTATAACAGCACTACGGAAAATTCGGGGGCCTTTACTGTAGCGGCTAATCTTTGAACTAGAATTTAATGGGTATCATTTAAAATGACTTTTCAGGGACTTTTTTCAAGGGGGAAATTTTTCCCCAGATTCATTGTAGTATCTAAGTAACGATTTCCTGGTCGGTGAACTGCATATTCAAAAATACGAAAATAATAAACAAACCAGGCAATCAGACAGTGAAGTTGTTTTTTAGAAAAATGTCCAGGGTATAGCGAAGTAAAGAGCAATGGTTTAGAATACTTTTGTATATTGAGCGAGGGGGTGAACAATAAAACAAAAAAGGAAAAGGATGTTCAATTGAGCGAGCTGCGACAATGCTGAACCGCATAATATTTTTTTTTTCTTAGTAAATACAAAACCTTCAACCCAAAAAAGTAAATCTGTACCCTGTTTGACCGCCACTCTAAAAATGCCGCCCCGCGTAATCGCCCGGGTTGTTAAGACGGTCCTGAAAATGCCTATGAAAAAATAATGTTGAAACGTTCATTTTTTTTAAATTACCGAAAAAATGCCAAAAAAGGATGGGTCTTACTATACATATAATGCTCAACAAGATTATTTAAATTTTAACTCCGTCAGAAGCCATTTTTAACTGTTGTCAATGAAAAG
>NW_020440199.1:0-6086 GCF_000699045.2 Agrilus planipennis | reverse complement strand
AAATCTACCAAGTAAAACCAAGAGCCCGATGCCCTTATATGCGCTACAAATTTGTCAATATACCGGTTTATATTTCAACATTTATGCAGAAATCATATTTTTATCTACTTTGATAACGTCACAACCGCTAATCTCCATAGAACATCAGACTAATTACTATTTCATAAAATATTGTTACCTACCACGATAACAACAATTCCTTTTAAAATCAAAAGAACAGACAACGCCATAAACAACCATTAAAAAAAGTTTAAAAGTGACAGCATTCTTTATAAAAAGCTGCAACTCATTTTTTTGCAAAGAAAGGCAATAATGAAAAAATGTAATATAAGCTATTACATCCACACTTACTATAATAGAATGGAATACAAGCATGCTATGAATATTTACTCTGTTTTATGTAAGTTTACAACATCTTTGTCTTGTCCTACATCTCATCAGATAACTCAAAATTTTAAAATCAATAAAAACTGTTTAGGGAAGTTAAGTACAAATCCATTATAATTTTATGTTCGCAGAAAAATTTAAGGTAATGAATGAAAAAACAAAAAAGATGTATTAGTTCAACAGTTCAGATTTTAAGCAAATATAAATATTGTTAAGAATTTAAAAGCATTGCTCTTTAAGTACTTAATGATGTGGTGTAACATGTAGAAACCTTTTGAATGTATCTTATAAATTTCCAATTTAAAAATGACAATAAAAACTTATATTCTGCGGATTTTACAAAAGTTAAGTTTAAAAAGTTATCTTATGAGTTGTAGTACAGTAAAAATATTGATTATTATGTAAAACAGCATACAATTAGGGTTATTACATTACATTACCTTGGCAGAGCATGACTGGTTGCTGGAAGTGTCAAAAATACTAGTCGGGTTCCAGGAAAGTTTGTTTAAAGAGATCAAACTTCGCCTCGTTATGGTCAAGTACCACAGTTATTTAATTGTTTTTACATAATCACAGATTCCATGTGGGGGCACTACAGTAAATGTTTTTACATAAACTCCTTCTACCATTTGTTAAGGAAAGAAAACTAATATTTGGTAAAGCAGCAAAACGAAATTAAAGGAACACCCTGTACCTTTTCAAAATCCACAAGTAAATTTCAAGTAAACTGCAAAAATAAACAGAATCAACAATATGGGATACTTCCCTACTTTCCGTTTCTCAAACAACTATTTATATAATAATATTCGAAATTAATAGTCTTATACATGATCTAAAAATTAAAATTATACTTTTCGCTTTTAAAATTTAAATAATAATCTAACTCTACTGTCATATTTGTTAAAGAAATTGAAAAAGAAAGTCCCATTTCGGCAAAACAACAACAAATTTAAACAGAAATTCATCGAAAAACGTATTGGCCAAAAGAAAACAAAAAGCCAAATTGTAAACAACATAACTAGCTTCTGATGAAAAATAATTAATTGTATCGATACAACCTGGACTATAAGAACCTAGGCATTGGCGGTGTCCGGTGATGATAAGACTGAGTTGATTCAGTCCGATGATGGGGGAAAGTACTAGAAGAATAATTTCTGTAATCAACCGGATGGTGTAGAGAATTACGTAAACTTTGTGGTGTTTCAACGACTGCATGAAGATGAGATCCTCCATCGCCCAAATCCAACTCCATTTCTGGCTGTTCATGCAGTTGAATTTGGCCAAGACTTGCAGACGCCATAGCTACATCAGGCATAATATCAGATAGGTGACCGTCGCTGCAAGAACTGCTTTCTGGTTCATTAGGGAACCGAAAATCACCTTCTGGCACGACAGCCGGCAATTCGTGTGGAGCCCTTGAGAAATTGTTCTGCCTTGGGAATGTCATATGGTGACCATAATTGCTACCATGTCCTTTTAAATTCAATTTTTTTGGCGAAGCTTCAACTACATTCTCTTCATTTGGTCCTATTTCGTTTTCGCAGTGACAACTTTCCAAAATGTCAGCCACTGGATCAGGGAGATTAAATTCTCGTACAACACGTAAGCGTATCTGTTGATTAATTTCATGAACTGAAGACAACAATAAATTAAGAGCTCTTTGACAACTTGGAGACTGTCTTAGTTTTTGTTCCCTTTTTAACATAGCGCTAGTAACTGCACGATCGGGCACAGGTATTGTAGCCGCTAAAACATCAACATTTGCCATGCCATAGGGTCTATGTTTGGGCTTATGGCCAACCATATACAATGTATCTGGTATGTCTTGCATATATCTAGCTCTTCTCATCCTGTGCAGTTCAACTTCCTGTACTAGATGATCCTCAACTAGAATTTTAAGCTCTTCGTAATATGGCATAAATAGCCGTGGACGTATAAAAAGGCCGTTATTTTTTCCGCATCTTATCCAGGCATTAACGCGCATATTTTCGTCGCCCCCTAGCATATGACTTGGAGGAGTACTAACCAAACCTCTACGAATAGCTTGATTCAGTATTTCATTGTTTGCTGGTAAAACATGATCTATATGAACTAAAGGTAATAAATCTGAAAGTATTTCACGCAGTTCAACGTCGCTTAAATCACGCTTTTTAACCCCTTTGCGTGTTACTGAGTGTGCTGTATGGTTCAACAAATTTGGTTCTGAAAACAACGGAATTACAGAAGTCAAACTACCTAGTGTTATTGCACATATGAGTAAAACCTTTAAATTTTATTCTCTTTGAAGCTCAGAGGATAAAATAAAAAAGAAATAGTTCAATTTACCTCTGTCTTCCATTCTTTTAACCAGTTGCTGTTCTCCCCATTTTAAAACACCATGAAGAACTTCTAATTCACTTGCTTGTAAGAATGGATTCTTCAATGCTTCCTGCAGATGAACTTTGTCTAACTGATGTAAAACAGGAGACTGAACAATTGCTTGAAATTCTTCACGAAGAAAATGCAGTGCCTGTAAATATTTACTTTTTGTTTTTGTGAATTATAATTTAATTTATGCTAAAACAATACCTGACGATGAACCCATGCGGACCCGTACGGTTGCTGAGACCATTGTAATACAGTTGGCAATGTGTCAAGTGATAACCATTCTAATATAAGATCTTCACAGCCTTGAGATAAAATGTCCAATTCAAGAAATCGACCTATTTGGTACAATTCCATTGTTTCTTCTAATGGAGATGGTCGAACCCGTCCAGTATGTGCTAATGCTTGAGCTTCGCCCAAACCTCCTCCACAACCGCCTCTTGAAATTAGCGAGAGGTCAACATGGTCTAAATATATCACATGGAGCAGAACACGTGCATATCTGTCAGAAAAAATTATTAGAAAATACGCAAAAAATAAAATAAACGTTGATACCTTTTAGGTATAACACTTTCATCAAGAACTATTCTGGTAGGAATATGTAGAGCACGTTCTGTATGTTCTTCGCCAGTTCGAGATCTTCTTTGTAATAAGTTTCTAAAAAATGGAGATCTTGCAGATAAAATGGCTTTATGGCAAGGAAGTTCAAGTTTAGGCCGAAACCCATACTCAGAACTTCCCGAGTCAGGTCTTTGACAATCTAAGCCGTCCGATGTAAATACTAATGCAGCGTCTGCATAATCGCCAGTCTCTAATAAGTATTGTAGATCTGTTTCTAAAGCGTTTGGAGTTCCAAATTCTTCTCGTAAACGTCTGAGTAAATTTAAATCTATATTCGTATCATGTGGACAAATATCTCCTGTATATAAATATCTTAAGAGGGCAGAAAAAAGTTGCACATCTACTTGAGTACGTAGTTCTAAACAAATCCTTGCACCATAACCAGGACAGCCGGCAAGAAGGTCACGAAAGTAAGGACACCTTATTGATAATAAAGCTCGATGAATTGGGAAACATGCTCCTCGATATACCAAATCAGCGTCAGTGCAATATTTATAATCATAGAGTGCAGATAAGTCTTGTTTAAATGTAGAAGCTGGTGGCCTTGCTAGTTCAGCTTGCACACATAAGTCTTTGAGAGCTGCCAGTGCTTCATATTCTTCTAAAAGAGCTGTCACTTCTAGAGGTGTCCAGTCTGACACTAATTCCCTAATCATACGGCCATGATCACAAGCTTTTGAAGACCTCCTTCTTTTAATAAATTTTTTCTTGAGGGTTGAAAGACCGGCTATTTTTTTCTTCCTTTCCCTGCTATAAACAATATTTACCTATTACCAATGTATTTAATATGCATTTTCAGTAATTAAAAAAAAAATATCATCAAATATAAAACTTAAAATTATAGATAAGTAATACATAAATATATAATGAAGCTTATTACTATATATAATAAGTCATATCTGCTACATTTTCTACAATTACAATTAAATACAAATTGAAATATAACACACCTTATCATTATTCCAACTGTATCTCTGTATGCTGACATATCAGTAAAGCCTGAGTTACCAGGTGAGTTACCTACATCTCCTGCAGCTGCAACTGACGAATTGACACCCATGCTATTTACAAATTCTTGGCTCATACAATGTTCACTACCAATATTCCACCAACTGTGCTGCAGTGCACAGGGAAAAAGACAGTCAAAGAGGTTCATTACTTTCTGAACCAAGAGCTTTGTGCAGGGTCACTAGCTACATGAACATAATTTGCCAATGTAACACATACAATGCAAATAATACACAAAAATAAAACATTAAACATTGTCATTAAAACAATTATTGCAAAAGGAAAAGAACTCAATAAACAAACTTTAAACTATTAATATACAATGTTGTATAAATGTAGTGCTCTAATTTCTTAAACAAATAAAATTCATCGATTTCCATAAATTAATATTGTCTCAAATATATTTAAAAATTATATTAAGTGATGTTTGTATTTTTCTTTTTCTATTTTGTACTGACATACATTTTGCATTCAATTCAAAATTTCAGTAACATTACTGTTATGAATTTCACTTTTATTAACAAGCACCAGTAAATTTTGGCAAATTCAACAAGTAAAAAGTATAAAGTACATACCAGTACTGAATGTATTTTTAATATTTGTAATTTCTCTGCTTCTGAAGTAATACATTCTTAATCCTCATATACCTTTGACATTCCTTCAAGCTATTGTAGAAGCCATGTTTAATGTGTAGTACAACTTGAAAATGCACAACACAGTTTATAAATCACAGCAATGCATTTTTTGTATGCAGTATTATAAAACAATGACTTTAAAGTTTGATTAATTCACTAAAATCTAAAACACTCAAAAATGTTTACATTTCACTTGTAATTTCACTAGTGTCACTCACCAGGTTTACCTTTCACAGATCAATCATATGGGTTAAAATTCTTGTAAAACTCTGTCAATTTTAGCTTCAAATCGATCGAGTTCAAAGTACCGTAAATACTAACCGTTGATAATCTTTATATTCTTAATTAGCTTTTACCTTAAAAAAAGCTTATCATGTATTTAACAAAGAAATTTTGGAAAATTTTTTATATGATGGATGACCTACCACCCATCATTAAAAAGCACCACCGAACTATTATTTCGCATGCGCATGTTTGCGTTCCGCGGTGAAAATTTAAGTTTAAAACTGTAAACTGCTGCTGCAGTTAACTAAATAAAATCATTAATCACTAATTAATCACTTTAAATATTACGATGAATATAGACCAAAAACAGTAGGTTGTACACATTCAAATTGATACTTCAATCAAATCGGTCACTCAAGTTCTTCAATTAATACATCCACTTTATTATTTATATGAAAAGAAAATGTGAAACTCGTTAAAAAATGTTACCCAAAGCAATATAAGAAATAATTTTATGATTCCTAATTTAATGAAGATCAATTTTAATTGTTTTTGTAAAATGAATTGTCAAATAATAATAAATAAATAAATGTTTTACATTCAAGGTCGGTACTGTCAACTTTGAAGAACTTAACCTAACTTAACCTCGTTTTTTTTTGATGTAGTAATCACGGAAAGATTGTTTTATAATTGTTTATAATAAACTAAATATGAAGAATATTAGTTTATATAAAGTCAACAAAGAATATATAGGCTTTGACAATGCATTAGATGTTATTAATATTGCTGACAAACTATATGTTTTAAAAGATGAGCAAGTGTGGTGCTACATGAAACTGGAGAAAA
>NW_020440198.1:0-6594 GCF_000699045.2 Agrilus planipennis | reverse complement strand
GTAGGCCATGATCAATTGTTGGAACTTAACAAATCATTTAATTCCTATTATTTAATTGAACGCGAGAGATGTATGTGATATATGAGTCTTAAAGAGTGTTTAGATTGTCAACTTTCAAGCTTTTATTGTTATATTCATTGTTCGGCATATCTAATTCTACAGTTTTACTTTCGTTAGGAAGTACGAGAGGGGTATGTCTTCTCTATGAACCGTCGTACCATCGATTTTGATACAGAATTTACAGTGTAGTCTTTAAAACCAAAGGAATTAAAACCGATCCTGACAAAATAGATGTTCTACGAGGTTGGTACGAACTTACAGCTTTTTGAGGCATTGCTCCTACTATTTTAGATACACACGATCATTGCTCATACATCCCGACCGGTACATAAAACAGAAGAAAAAAATCTCATTCTTATGGACACCTGGATACTAAAGAGCATTTGAAAACTTAAATATATCTGAAGCTCAAATCTCGGTATACCCACAGTTCAGTGGGCCTTTTCTTTAAAGGTCGTCAGGTACATTAGTAAAACGCTCGAAGAAGGAGTGGAACTACTGTGTCACCCGTCCAAAACTGTTTCCACAAATACTTGCAGAGATGTTAAGTTACTCTTAAGGACGGACTACATCTCGCTGAAGTGGTTACTCTAAAAAGAGACCTAAAGAATATTATGCACAGCGACTACAGAAATTCGTTCGTTGACGAGCATCTGTGGAGAACAAAGCAGGACTGGCATCATTTGTTGTAATTTACCCACTCTTCAGCCTGAGGGATTCTGGGAAGATAATGAATTAATTGAAGACCAGGGGAAGGATGAATATACTTATCCAATAATGAAATGGAAATGATCCGAAATCTTAAGACCATCGTGGACCAACGTGAGTCACTTAAGTCAGACATCAAAAGTTGTTGGGTTCAGTGGAATTGTCTTATTTCGGACTGTGGCATTTTGAAAACCACGTGGGGAACTCTGGTTGAAATGAGAAACAAGCTTCAGGTGGTGCTTCTGAAGAGCAGAGTTTCAGAAGTCCTAGAAGTAATCCATGGCAAAGGATAATTCGGCCTTACGAAGACTATAGGGAAGGTACACAAGCGATTTTATTGATTACGAAGTAGAAGTGGTGTAGAAGATTGGTGCAAGAAATGCCTGATATGTGCCGTTAGTAAGGGACGAGAAATTATGGACGAATACAGCAGTATAAGCGTCATTTTAAAGAATTGTATTCAACGTAACAGCACTATTCTCACAACGGTAACAGATACATCATGGTCGTCATAGATTACTTACTAGATATGTGACCCGAAGCATAATACGCAATACTACAGTGTAAAGATGTTCTATAGCATACCAAATCAGGAACCACATATCGCTTCCGAAAATCTGACCAATAGTTGGATTGATAAGGTACCAATGGAACTGCATTCATATCAAGACATCTTTGTTTAAGAAGGTCAGTGAAGTAATAGGCATCACAAAAACCAGGACTAGTATGTTACAATAACATTATTTTAGAACAATTTCGTTTGCCGTATTTAGGTAAATATTTTTCTTTCTCAAGCACCAACATTACTAGATATCTATATAATTATTAATTATAGTGCTTTAGAAGATAGCGCAGCTTGAATTAAGTAATTTGGGGCAAAAAATAAATAAAATCAGGTGCTTTGTTCAACCGCAAAACTTAAACTCGGCAAATCCAATATGGAAGCGGTTTTTTTCAAAATTGCAGGAGAGATATGGCAAAAATGTTTCTTTATATGATAAAAAGTATATTCTCATTGCTATTTTTAATCACAATAAATCATTTATAGTGTGATGGGCTCGGTTTTGTGACTCAATGTTTGTTAGGAGAGTTGCTGAAAGTGTGACAGACTGACAAAGGTGAAGGGAGGGGTCCAAATAGGTGAATTTATTAGTGACATATTTTATGGACAGCCATCATGATAGATTTTTGTAAGTAAGGAAAATAAGCCCAAACTATAATGGAAGAGATGTCATCTGTTTACGGGGACTCTTGCCCAGGTAAAAGTATGGTTTATAAGTGGCATACCCTCTATAAGTAAAGCAGGGACTCACTTGAAGCCGACCTACGACCAGGCCGGCCGATCGAGGTGACCACTCGGGAAAACATTTAAAAAGTTGAAAAATTAATACTGGAAGATTCCCGACTTAAGAAGAAACAGCTCGCAGAAATAGTAGGAGTATCAGATACAACCATTTTTAAAATTCTTCACGATCATGACTAAAGTCAACACAAGATGGGTGCAGAGAAAGTTCACTTCGCCTTAAAAACAACAGCGTATGGAGTGTTCTCGCGCATTTTCGAACTTCTGTAATGAAGAAAAAGATGGAGTATTGACTGGAACTGTTATTGGAGACAAAACTTGGGTTCGTTATTATGAACTGAGTCCAAACAGGACTGTATGCAGTGGTACAAAAAAGGCACACCACAACCCAAGATGTTTAAGGTGTCACAGTCGGCTGGGGAAATTTTGGTGACAGTCTTTTGGGATTCAGAAGGGATCCTGTTGATCGATTGTAAAGGTAAAGGTGTCTCCATAATCGGAGAATACTATGCTTCAATCCTAGAGCGGTTAAAGGAAGCAGTCAAAGGAAAAAGAAGAGGAAAATTGACCAAAGGTACCTCCTTCTGCACGACGACGCACCTGTTCACAGGTGCCGTGTTGCGATGGCATCCCTGCAGAAGGTGGACTTTGAAATTTTGGCTCACCTACCCTACAGTCCTGACCTAGCTCCCAGCGATTCTTACCTATTTCCAGACTTGAAAAAGTCTTCGTGAGAACATTTTAGACGCTTTATGAAAGTCTACCTAAAAACAATTACAATTCAAAACCGTCATAATATAAAAGGTATCCCATTTAAAGTAACAAAGTTAATGTCAATAACTGGAGTTGCTAGTACAAATCCTCTTAATTTGAATACAGTAGTACCTCGAGATACGAGTGCCCTGACGTACGAGTTATTTGAGATACAAACTGTCGAGCAAGCGAAGTTTTGTTTTGAAATACGAGCGAATTTGAGATACGAGGTTTTTTGCCCTTCTGTTAAAAAATATCTACACGAAAACAACCTACCCATGTAAGCCCTTCTCGTCCTCGACCAATGCTCCTGTTCACTCACCGAACATCGAAGATGACATCCTCGAAGCGTTCAAGTTTATAAAGATTCTCTATCTACCACCTAACACCATTCCTATCCTGCAGCCCATGGATCAGCAGGTGATTTCTAATTTTAAAAAGCTGTACACTAAGCACCTGTTTCTGCGCTGTTTTGAGGTGACAGAGAACAGAACCCTTCGAAAGTACTGGAAGGACCACTTTAACATCGTGGTGTGCCTCAGAATTATTGATCAGACCTGGGTGAATGTTACAACGAGGACCTTGACCTCTGCATGGAAGAAGCTGTGGCCTGAGTCTGTAGCCGAAAGGACCTTCGAAGGATTCGAACCTGAAGTGCCAGTGGAGATTCGTGAACGAGCTCGTCGAGGAGCATTCTCAAGAAGTGACGACCGAAGAATTACAAGAGTTACAGTCGCAGCAGTATTCTGGGGTTCTGCAAGAAAATTGGTTTCGAGGAAGAGCCAGAGGTGGAGGACGTTATCTCTACAAGTGAGATGAAAGAGATGAAGGAATGTGTCTTATTCGAAAACACGTAACAAAAACAATTGGGGGTAGCATTTTTGGGGATGGAACGGATTAAAGGTAGTTCAATTAATTTCTATGGGGAAAATTGCTTTGAGGTACCAGCAAATTGACATACGAGCAAGGTTACGGAACGAATTAAACTCGTATCTTAAGGTATCACTGTACTTTTATTCCAAATGGTAAAAATCGCTCTCTGGGTACATAGTAAGAGAGGGTTACATTATTATTCTTTTGGAAAAGTCGGTTTCAGTATTAGATACAAATCCTTTCAGGGTTCTTTCGCCCCACCTCCCTATTTACGTTCCTGTTTCTTGTTCATAATACCTAAGAAAAGGGGTGGAGTTTATTATTGTACATATTGTAGTTTTATCTATCTATATATCTATCTACAGTTTTTATACAAAGTAATTTTATACACCTGATTACAATTAGGTACATAAAAAATTGTTGATACGTAAATACGTTCAGTACAATTTTCAAATATTTTAATCCAGTGTAACTGATATGATTGAACTCTTGTTATAGCAAAAGTACTTTTTTTCATTCAATTGTTCATTGTACTAACAAAAACATGTTCTAATATACTGACAAACCTCATTCAATTTTTTCGTATTTCTAAAGTCTATAATAATTTGCGTGCGTATGTAAGAATTAGAAACAAAAACTGCCAGACTCTTATGAAATGTTCGGTATTGTCACAAGGCCAACTCGGTTTACATTAGTTAAGAACAGTAAAAGTAGTTTCTTAATCTGTCTAACAACTTTTACTTAAAATTAGGTAAACCCATTTGTAAGTAGCGTTTAAACAAATGATTGTTTCTTTTTTTATGTTTTTATTTCAACAACTACGTTAAATATGGTCATTGCCCGAATGGGTTCAAACGTCCAAATTTTCTATAATATGAACTTTGTTTAGGGTTGTGAATGTTAGTTCGCGTTATTTCGAGTTGTAAATTTTGTATGCTTTCTTTCTTTAAGAATATTTTCGATTTTGCTGAGTGATGTACCATTATTAGGTAGGCGACCCTTCGAAGATCGCTAGATTTCCCAGCATTAAGCAAATTAGTTTGTAGAGGTAACGATAATACAAATGTAAATTACAAACCTTTTTTTTTTAATTTTATTTTAGGGGTGTTTATTTTATGAGTTTTTACGGTTTTGAAAGCGCCGCTGTTGTTTATCGATATCTCTAAATTTCACAGGTTATATATTTCAATTTTGGAAGCCCCGCTTTGTAAGTGTCCACTGAATAGTTGAAAAGGGGGTTAATAACCAGTGGTGGCATTTGCCACACCGTGATTATTATTTTTTAGTTTTAAGTGTTAGGTATAAGAAATGAGACAAGATACTTGAAAGGGGGCTGAGCGGCCTAGAGGTATAGACCATTACTTAGCATTCGGGAGGACGCCGGTTCGATTCTGGGTCTGTCTGCCTTGGTCCAAGNTTCGGGAGGACGCCGGTTCGATTCCGGGTCCGTCTGCCTTGGTCCAAGTTTTTCTGTGGTTTTCTTGGATCACTTAGGCAAATGCTGGGGCAGTAATATTCCACAGAATCTTTCACTCTCTTCTGTCTTCATTTCGTCCGTCTCATCTTTCTCACCCGAACCACCACCCACCCATTCCCACGATTCCTGAAAGGAGACCGAAAAGGTTCTTCATCCCTACCTTCCGGCGTAGTCCAGAGAGACTGCCCGCCCACCAGCATTACTGGCTGGTTGAAATGAATCATCCAAAAGTTTTTTTCTTTTAGACTTGAAAGGAACTTCCATTGTATACAGTGTATAATTAAATTTTTTTTGTCGTTCAATGCGACTGACACTTCTGATTTTACCAACTGCTATAACATTGCGCTCGTTACCTAATGACAAAGCATTTACAAAAACTAAACTTAGGTTTACTGAGAATTGAGCAGTGCCAGAAAAATTTGAAAAGAGTCGGCAAAAGAACCAATTTATAGTAGTATCAATCTACAAGAAGTGCAACAAATAAGGATATGGTCACACTTTTTAAAAATACTATTATGAATTTGCTTCATCAGGTTTAATTTTTCGCCATACATATTTATTATAGACTAGCTATTACCCACGATTTCGTTTGTGATTGTTTTAAACAATACTAGCCTAAATCACTCCTGACAATCACCACTTCATATCTATATGATTTAAAATCGATTTGGTCGTTTCGAAGATTAGCCTGTGCAAATTGACAGACAGGAAAACAAATAAAAGTCTAGATTTCCTCTTTATGCCTTTAAGTATCATTAAAATCGATCAAGTTTTCGAAATTATCAGACATATCGCGATTTCGTAGCTCTCATCAGCACATGGCTAATGCTCCATAGAGATATAAACTGTCTCGTAGATCAAAGTTGAGAAGTAAATACATTCGTAAGCCCATTGTCAATCATAAGAAATGCCACAACTATCGGTAAAAATTAATAGATGGCGCAATATGTTCATGATTTGAAATAAATTATTTGGATGCATGTGGATGCCCTTTTATACTTACTGTTTGCAAATCAAATGCCAATATTTGTGCAAGGCAAATCTGGTCGTCCTCTATGCGCCCTGTATCAAGTACCCATAGCCTACCGCATTCGTCAATCTGAAACAATGGGAAAACACTTGTATCAGTTATTTTTTATTGTATCCATCACCACAATTATGGTGTTGATTAAAATTTACGAATTGTTTTAATTTAAACATTAAAATAATACTGAAAGTTGTTGTACCTTGTCAGTATCACTCATGAAATTAACATTAAAAACACCATATCTGTATCTATTATTGTATAAAAATAAATAAAAGTAAAACAAAAATACTGGTATGCAATGCAAGGGAAGAAAAAGTAGGGAAAGAGCGAATATAAAGATAGGAGACGAAAAATTAGAAGAAGTGGCCGATTCTAGGTATTTGGGGAAGTCAG
>NW_020440197.1:6276-7889 GCF_000699045.2 Agrilus planipennis | reverse complement strand
TCGCCTATTTTTTATTGACTTCCATAGAGTCCTCCGCCTATAACACCACATTTCGAAGGCTTCTAACCTTTTCTTTTCCGCCGCGCCCACTGTCCATGTTTCGTACCCATACAAGCCGTGCTCCAAACATACACCTTTAAATCATTTTCATTTTTGTTTGTTTGTATTTCGAATTAGTCAAAATGAAAGGTACGTCTTTTTTGCAATCCCAAGCAGTAGAGAGGTGTCAGTTCTTGCAATTATTGAAAAAGATGTTGAAAAATGTCCGTATTTTTCTGATGTCATTCTATAATGAGGTGATGATGATCGTTCATCTTTTTGTCGACGAATATGAAAGGTGAAGGAAATTTATAAACACGATTTGATTCATTAATAAACTCGGCTGTAAAGAATTTTATGGAGCAATTTGATTAACTGAGGTGCTGATTTATTTTTGATTACTGGTAAAGAAATGGAACAAACCTATATAATGGTGTGTCCCTGTTCGCGAACGGCGCCAACAAAATGAAAATAAAGTTATTTTAAAAATATACGCTATTGACCACATAATGCCTACGTTTACATATACTTTGTATCAACACGTTTTCGAATGAACCATTAAAATAAACTACAGAGCATCTACCGATACAATTAAAAGACTAATTAATACGCACATACCTCAACCATAAAAATAATGGGAACGTTAAACTGTAATTATATTTAATTACTTACCGAATTTGATAGAATTCTGGATATAAAAAATATAATATTGAATTTAGTTGATATCTAAGGCGGTATCTAATTTGATGAAATCACTTCGAAGAATGGACTAAAAACTTTTAACTTAAAACTTTTGGATGTTTCATTCTCACCAGCCAGTAATGCTAGTGGGCGGGCAGTCCCTCCGGACTACACTGGAAGATAGGGCGGAAGACCCTCTTCAGCCTGCTTTAAGGAATCGTGGAAATGGGTGGGTGGTGGTTTGGGTGAGAATGTTGGGACGGATGAAATGAAGACAGAAGAATGAAAGATTATCTGTGGAATATTACTGCCTCAGCATTTGCCTAAGTGATCCAAGGAAACCACAGAAAAACTTGGACCNACCTATGTGAAAAATATATTATTGATTACCTGGGCTTTAAGTGTTTAAAAAATAGTCGACAGGCAACCTTTTTATTAATGATACCGAAGGCAAAAGCGACGTGCTTGGATGTGATAAATTATTCGTGCACGACACATACTTAACCGCGTAACAAAAAAATTTCGATGGTCTTTCAAAAAAATGAAAACTTATTCTGGAGAATTGGATGACAATATAAATTGTTTTTCAGGGTGGCAGCTTTTCCCCCTACCCTTCAGTCAGCTGGGCTGTAGACAGGTGACCAATATGTAATATAAATAAGCAAGGCGAATTGCAAGGTGAATATAAAATGATATAATTACAGTTCCAAATAAGTAAGGTTTATAAATACGAGGGTGGATTGATAAGTTTCCGGCCTGACCAAGAAAAACAAGGTTTTTAAAAATTTTTTTTTTTTATTTCTCAACATAATCTCCTCCAAGGCTGATACATTTCTCATAGCGGTGTTCCAGTCTATTAATGCCATCTCTATAGACTGATTCGTCAAGCTCCT
>NW_020440197.1:1689-4282 GCF_000699045.2 Agrilus planipennis | reverse complement strand
ATTTAATAAGAAAACACTTACAATATTATTAGGCCATTACCAAAGAGTTAAATCAATGTCGAAAAAAAAAAAATTAACATTGCAAACGATTAAATTTATTAGAAAAATTTGAAATTCAAAAGGCATTCTCTCAGGATGAAAAAGTTAACATTGTATAAATTTTCATGTTTCTGATTTTTAGTTTAGTTTCGATTTAACTCTTTGATAATGGCCTAATAAGCCGAAACGATATTGTAAGAGTTTTCTTATTAAATTGTTGTAATTCTAAAACAGTGGTTTTATTTTGGTTATTAAAATGTTTTAGAACTTACCAACCGCGATTTCCCTATCAGTTATGAAATATTAAAGTGCAAGGTGGTTTTATTTCTTTAATAAAATGATTAGTTTTCGTAAGAGATTGATAGGTGGGTTGTTATTTTTTTTTGCCCAAGGAATATCGAAAATTCAGAAAATTTTCCAACACAATGGTTCGTTGGTTTTTGTATTTACTTGGTAAAGCACATATGAAATCCTATACTTGAATTAATGTATTCGTCAGCATGTCCGCTTTTGTTCTTTCTATAAGTACACAAAATGTTGTCGGGCCAACAAACTCCATATTCTCTTATTGCTTTGATGGAAAATCCATATCCCCACACGGACTATATTTCAAATTTTGTTATGAACACACAACAAACAATGTTTTGTTTTGACATTTTTGCTCTATTTCGTACAATAGAAAAAAAAAAAGATTCTTACAGGAAAACGGAAAGAATATTCTTCAAGTTTAATGCGTTATCTGTTTTTATATTAATCGAATATGTGCGAGATCGCATCTATTTTTAGTTCACAAGATCTTCTTATAAAAAAAAAACAAACGACTCATAAATAAGATAAATCTGCTATTCGCTCAGAATAATTTCATAAAAGTTACATTTGAACCTTTTGTGTCTATTAAGTCAGTGTTTAATGTTTGAACGTAGCGTCTTTAAAGTTAAAATGTGAAAAAAAAATACTAAGAGGCTGTCGCGAAGATATAAGAAAACTTGAGATCGATGAAGGATAAACTTAATCCTCTGGAGTGAGGAATTTTTGCAGAAATCACTTTTTTCAGCATGTTTCTGTAAATAACTCGAGATAGAAACATCCCGAAAGGAAATTGCACTGGACAATTTTTATTCCTTGTTTACTTCTCTACAAGACAGCGATAGATCGAAATAATTTAAATTTATTTATTTAAAAATTGGCAAAAACTGTTAACAAACACGCTTACATTTCAATGCACTGCGAAGCAATGCAGGAATTAGTCTTTTTTTTGCAATAAAAATCTAAATTTAGGTAGTTCAATATATACTTAACTTACATCGAAAATTTGGTCAATATTGGTTTAGCGGTTTTTACATAATTTCAATTTACAATTAAAAAAAATCAAAAATTAATTTTTATGCCAATGCTACTTTGATGTTACATCATTCTTGATGTTTTTACATATCCTTTGTGTTTCAAACTACAATTGGCAACTAAAAAAAGTTTTTTTTTTCAATTTCTTTTAAGCACCTTTTCAATTTTTCAAAAAAAAAATTACTTAGTTGCAAAATAGCAGCCTAACTCGGTGAACTTTTATTAAAAACTTAGTTCTCGAGAATCACAAACCACACTTGGTCTGCCAACTGAACTAACGGAATAGCCCACGAAAGTGGAATGGTTTATGTGGGACAAACGGGTCGTGCTGTTCGAGAGAGGATAAAAGAGTGCATGTTAGTTTGGAAAATCAGCGGTCGCCTACCACGCTTTGGGGGAGAACAACATTGTTAAAGTGAAAATAAAACGATTAAAGCAATTTCCTGACTTCTCGGTAAAATTTGCGAATCCAACTCCCTGCTGATTGGCGTATCGTGCAATAATGTTCGGTAATTTGCCTCGTTTGTATACAAATGTGCAAAATGTGAAGGCATTGAAAATTTTTGCGAATCAATTTGTAACTAATCTAAGATGTTTCACGTACCTTATAAAAGTAAAAGGAACTAATTCCGTCGTTGGTAGAACCAGGAGGTCTCGTTGAAGAAGTGTCCAAGGAGGACTCGTTAAAATTGGAAGACCGCAACGCAGACTGTACATCGACCTTAAATGGCGTCATCATAATTGGTACGAACGTGGTGTTTAAAAGCGATGACAAATTTAAAAGGCTTAAGTTACTAGTACGCGCTGAATTCACAGCGGCACCCTTCTGTCCTATGTTCGCCGTAAAAGATACATCCATTACGTTTATGGGGATTTCACAGCAGATTTAAAAGACAACTACTGCTGAATTTCGCGCTCTCTGTTAAATACGGCCACATATTTTTCACAGGATGTTGGAGCTTAATAACCATTTCGGTGGCCATTTTTCGTTCCGCTTCTTCTATTTGCAGTAACATGCACATGATAATGGGACAGGTATCATCTGGAAAGAAAAAATTAAAAATAAATGTATCTTTCAAAGAATGCGCCCATAAAAATACAACTTAAACATACGAAGGTTCAACTGCTGAGAAAAATATACTTAAAAATTAGAATGTTGTCACAATTCTTCTTGTTTTCTTGATAATTATTATATCTAAAATATTGAAACTGT
>NW_020440197.1:0-1507 GCF_000699045.2 Agrilus planipennis | reverse complement strand
CTTTTATTTGAAGGGGTTAACGCCGAAGGAAATTAAAAAAGAGATGGACTCAACACTGGGGACATCCTCCCCGTCATATTCAACCGTTAAGCAGTGGGTTTCCGAGTTTAAAAAGGGTCGTGTGAGCACCTCTGATGGGCCTCGCTCAGGACGCCCCGTTGAGGTCACAACTCCAGATATGATCGAAAAAATTCATCAAAAGGGAAGAAAAAGTAGGGAAAGAGCGAATATAAAGATAGGAGACGAAAAATTAAAAGAAGTGGCTGATTTTAGGTATTCAGGAAGTCATAAGTTAGGACGGAAGGAGTAGTAGGGATATAAAGCAGAGGATAGTGCAGGGTCGAGTTGCATTCAATAAAAACAAGTCACTTCTATGCTCCGCGAAAGGTTAATTTAGAAATCCAGAAAAGATTGTTAAAGGTGTATATTTGGGGTGCGGCGGTTTATGGGTGCGAATCATGGACAGTGGACGCGGCGTAAAAGGAAAGGTTAGAAGCGTTGGAAATATGGTGTTACAGGCGAATGATGAGGATACCGTGGATAGAGAAGGTTAGAAATGAAGAGGTATGAATGTCAATAAGAAATAGGCGAGATAGGTTGGTAGGGCACCTTCTCAGGCAAGAAGGTCTAGTCAGAGACAAAAACCGGAGTTAGGAGGGGTAGAGGTAGACCTAGATTAGATTATTATTCCCAAACAGTTAAGGATGTGGGTTGTTCTAGTTGTAGGGAAATGCGAAGATTAGCTCAGGATAGGAAAGAGTGGCGGTGCGTGTCCAACCAGTCTGGACTGACGACCTTATGATGATGATAATATAAAATGCCTTTGCGGTACACTCCATCAGTGTTTTTCGCAATTTCTATTATTGAATGTAAATAGTGTAAATAAAAAGGATTTCAGGAAGTCAACTTTTTGCTTATTTTTGCATTATATTTACTATTACAGTTATAGAATAGTCTCAATCTTATCTGATTATTTTCCGTTTTCTGTTTGAAATTGTAATTGTACGCTTACTTATTATTAGGATAAGTAACACAAATATTCGTTAACTAATTGGGTAGTTCATTTCAGCTAAAACACATGTTAGCAATTTCTAATTCTTTTCAACATTGTTCCATAGTATTCATAAATTTTAGGAAGTTGAGACTGGGGAGTCGAATTCAAGATCTCGAGGATGCAGGGTGAAACGGCTTACCATCTTCACCAACCCTGTTATTTCTAGGTTCCCCAACTATCTAATAATTATACAGTTAGGTTATTAATTAACTATGGTTAAATTGTTCAATATTTAATATTAGATTAAAGTTGTTACCTATATCCCATTTTTAAACATATAAATTCCCTTCTTTATGACACCATACACGGAGAAAACTAAATTTTTATGACAACGCAAAAATTAGAATTTTCGATTGTAAATGACTGAATTTACCGTAGAAATAGTAGAAATTATTAGGTAACTTGTAATAATCTCAATTTTGACATGCTTCTTTAAAAATTATTTCAAGTTTC
>NW_020440196.1:2724-6338 GCF_000699045.2 Agrilus planipennis | reverse complement strand
AATAGGGTAGGTTAGGTTAGGTTATCGGGTTTTGTTCAAGTGACCACCCTTTTTCGATCCCCCACCTCCACCCGCTTGAAAATATTTTTTTTATTGAATTTCATTTGAATTATAGTGTATGAAAATTGTCCGCCGCATTTTTTTTAGGGGTTTACTCAGATGACCACCCTATTTCGATCCCCCCTACCCTCTTTTGATCCCCCTACCCCCACCCCCATCTAACCCCCATAACTTTTTATGGGGGTAAGAACGCCTCGAACCTTTTTTACGGTACAGTGGTGGGGGAGACCTCCTCTTTCGATCCCACCCACCCCCACCCTCTTGGGGGGTGGCTGCCATCATCTAGACATTTACCGAATATACTTCTCAGGTCCAAATCAGGATGTCCACAGTTTAAACTATCAAAGTAAAAAATTGATGAGATTAAGTTTTCCACGCCAGGATCTTATCAGGATTAGATCATTTCATGCTTTACAGGGTAAATATAATTAAATTCTGATCAGGATTGAGTGTGGATAACCTTGATTGGTCAGAATTTAAATATCATCAGATGACTATCCAAGAGAAAACGGATTTTCTTTCTTGTTAAATGACAGAAAAATAATCAATAAATCTATGGTTATCTTAAAACTGGCCTATTTTAATAATAAATTTGCAATCAGGTTTTGATAGGGTTCTTTGAATTTCCTTATTAGGTCCTTCTTAAAAAAAAAACGCAACAGTCCTACTTATATCTACATAGGGTGGTCCTTGTCAGGACCTTGTATGAA
Source organism: Agrilus planipennis (assembly GCF_000699045.2). Classification (NCBI taxonomy): domain Eukaryota; kingdom Metazoa; phylum Arthropoda; class Insecta; order Coleoptera; family Buprestidae; genus Agrilus; species Agrilus planipennis. The sequence goes on along the minus strand of NW_020440196.1, from coordinate 5,568 downwards.
TCGAGGTTATACCCTGTCAGGTCCACGATTATAATTTCTAGTCGGTATATCAGGACGTCTGGAATTGTGAAATTCCATGGTCTAGGGAAAACAGGTCGGAAAATAATATTGAATCTGTAATATTTCGAATGAGTTCAGATTTTTTTCGCTTTCTTCGGTTCAAGTATTAAAAGATACCCGCAGAATGTCTCTTTGCCTGATTTATATAACGTTTGCTCGATTATAACTAGGGTTGCCGCCTTTTCAGGCTTTACATAAAGTATTTCTCGACTAAATGGTTCAAAAAAAAAAAGTACTCAGCATAAAAATAAAGTATTTTAGTTTTTGTTTTTAAAAACATATTTTTTGTTACATCTAGCAGCCAGTAACAAATTGCTGTCGCTCTTAAATATATTAATAGCCTCTAAACATAGAAAACAAAGATTTAAGTAAACTAAAAGTCCATTTTTAATTAGTTTTAATGAAGCTTTATACCTGTCGTCCCGCCGCTTTGCGTTCATAACAGAGAATAGATACTCTTTCTGTAAATGCTGAAGTGGCCGGAACGGACAGCAAAATTAACACTACTTTAAACAGATTTGGGTAGTCAGGTTGTTCCGTAAATATGGCTTGCCATTTTTCTGTGCAATATTATTGATGTAAAAATACTCTGAATTTAGAATAATCGCTTACAAAATTACGATGTATGTTTAAGGCCTTAAATAAAGTATTTTTGCGTAATTTATGTGTCTCGTAAAATGTAACGTACGCACAGTCGAAATAGAGTACAATAATAATAAAGTACGGGTGGCAACCCTAGTCCTAACCCCAACTTTTTCTTTCATTATCCTATTTTCCTATCCTTACGTATCTCATTTCTTACTTCATCTTCATATTATCGTCACATTAATTTATCACTTACTTGTCCTACATGGGAACAACCGCCCCACAATGCCTACGTCTACTTGCAAGTCAACAAAATTTTTGGAGATATATTTTTTGGGCACATTGTACCTATTTCATATAAATAAGCAGAAATAGTAGCTCATTATAAAACGCACTCTCAAGTGTAAAATAAAAGTTTTACTCAGTCCATTAGAATATTAAATAACATTCCATATTGTTTTTTGGTAAATGTAGGATCAGTTTAACGACTTTTAAAATGTTCCTCGATTTTTCCCATGTGGTTAGTTATTTAACATAATTGCACTGAATTGCATGAAATGTTTGATGCTATCCGGTGCAAGGATTGTGGAGCACATATAATATGCTTCTCAATAATATAATAGGATTACTAGAATTTAAAATGAGTAAAACTATAATTTAGGTACTTATACCTTATTATAAACGATGAAGTTGATGATAGAATGAAACTTAGATCTATAGGTATAAAGATTGTGTATAACTTATGGCTATTAATCAGTTATCAGTTAACATTATTCTAAAATGATTTTTGATTTTATAACTTCTCCAAAATAAATATAAAAGCTTNCCACCGTATTGTAAGATGGTATGATACAATAAAGTTAACAAGGTAGGATTTGACGCAGGATCGACGTCATCCTGAGAGTAACTAACCAGCTGACTTTAGTAATGGTTATTAACGGTATGTTATTATTTAATACTAGCGACCCGTCCCAGCTTCGCACGGGTGCAATTCTGATAGTAAATATACTATAGAATGTCTTTATATACAACATTCACAGTTTTTTTGTCATTAGACAATATAAACCGGCCTCCCGGTCGGTACCGCCGCAACCACTATGTTTCCATTTTAAATCTGTAATAACTTCGAAAATATTCATTTAAATTGCGTGCTGTAAAGGGCCATATTGATCTACATTAATGCACAATGTATTTAAGGTACTTAATTGGATAAGACTTAATGCCGTGTTGCATAAAATCGTTTAGTAAATAAATCATTATTTCTCATAAAAAGTAAAGGATAAAAAATGGTTATTGTGGGTTATCCTTAAGAGATAGACATATACCATCCCGGACTTTTTTGTAGATCTTTTTAAGATGTACAATACTTTAGTACATTATTTTGATCTATCTCGAAGGGTTCAGTCATCGTTTGCAATGTAAGCGCAAAAAATGTGTTTTACAACATCACATTGGAAATCTCTAAAATTATCAGTGTTTCTCTAATATATTATGAATGTATTACACATATAAATCTTCCTCTTGAATCACTCTATCTACTAAAAAAAACCGCATCAAAATCCGTTACGTAGATTTACAGCTCTAAGCATATATAGGGACAGACAGCAGGAAGCGACTTTGTTTTATACTATATAATGATTTTGAAGGAGTTGTGATTGAATCGTGTGGAAAAGTGCTGTTGGTGAATAAGTTTTTTATGTGTTCAGCACCTATCTATGTACATGCCTATTGTTTGGTTGTTATCCTGATAATAATCAATCTAACGGATTTAAAAAGTACCTAAATGTTCTTTAGATTATCGAGTAATAACAAGAACATTTGGAAAAATCTTTGCTATTGATCGGATAATTTTAATATTGAGTGAGGATTATCATTTTTTGACTCTGTCACTAAATAACGTTTTGACTGTTGCGACATAATATGTATAACAAAGAGAGGACTGTACATAATGCAGTCTTTATTAAAAACATATTTCAATGACAGTATTTTCATGTGTTTTTTAATTTATTTATTTTATCATGCACATTTAAACCAGAAAAGCAGCTCTTACAACAAAATATTTCAAAATAAAGAAGTCGCGTAAGTGCTCCAGTCAAAATATAAACATTCGATTAAAAATTGTTTATATATTAAAAAAAAAAGAAAAGAAAAGGTTAGAAATGAAGAGGTATTAGAAAGAATAGGAGAACAGAGGACTCT
>NW_020440196.1:0-2019 GCF_000699045.2 Agrilus planipennis | reverse complement strand
GATGGAAGGAGTAGTAGGGATATAAAGCAGAGGATAGCGCAGGGTCGTGTCGCCTTTAATACAATGAAGTCACTTCTATGCTCGCGAACGGTTAATTTAAAAATTCGAAAAAGGTTGTTAAAGGTGTATGTTTGGAGCGCGGCGCTGTACGGGTGCGAAACATGGACGGTGGGCGCGGCGGAAAAGAAAAGGTTAGAAGCGTTCGAAATGTGGTGTTACAGGCGAATGGTGAGGATACCTTAGATAGAGAAGGTTAGAAATTAAGAGGTATTAGAAGAAATAGGAGAACAGAGGACTATGAAAGTCAATAAGAAATAGGCGGGATGTGTTGGTGGGACACATTTTCAGGCATGAAGGCCTACTCAGAGACATATTAGAGGCAGAAACAGGAGTTAGGAGGGGTAGAGGTAGACCTAGATTAGATTATTGTTCGCAAATAGTTAAGGATGTGGGTTGTTCTAGTTTTAGGGAAATGCGAACATTAGCTAAGGATAGAAAAGAGTGGAGGTGCGTGTCCAACCCATCTTAGAACTGACGTTCTTATGGTGATGATGATGATTATACTTACAATGACTGTCCCTTCAAGCTATTAGCAGTGACTTCATTTAGTTGAGCCTATTTTTCGACCAATTTTAATATTTATTGTTAATTAAATATCTTTTATTTTATTTACACAAACATAAATTTATAAACTTTTAACGACTCTTTCCCATGTGTTTATTAAACATTATTTATTATAAACTACTTTTCACGTTATAAGTAGATATATTTCACTTATTTTTTATACATTTTTGTTTTTCATTATAGATATTGTTGCCGTTTCTTCGGTTATTTCTAGAATGTTACCGATTCTTCTTTTCCTCAATGTTAACATTTTTCTGAATTGCATTATCTCGGCTGTTAGGTGAAGAAAATTTGTTATATCAAATAATATATAACAGAAAATTTTCACTAATTTATTTGTGTATGTGACAGTTATTTTACTAACAACATATTATTGACTTCTTCAAGCGTAACAACATTTTTAATGACATTGCCTATGGTAAACTGAGATAACTAAAATTAGATGTGGTGTTAATGTTAAAGAAAATTTAACACCGGGGCGTAGGGCGTTATTCACTTCTGTACTTAGTTATTAAGTAGGATGCCTAATTTATTTATCTCCAAATTTTCTAACTACATTAAGTTATAATGGAGTTAACTTGTTTTATTCTAGAAAATGATACGTGTCATTTCAATCCTGGGCATGCTCGCAACAGAAATAAATTACATCTACACCGATGTAAAATACTCATTACTCATATTTCATACGAATCCAGTGATGTTGTTGCTTTCTGAAAATCCTCACAAATAACGTATGAAATTTAATGTAGATACCCTGGGTTATGTTATGTTTTTAAAATTTCAATTACTGTAATTGGATAGGGGCATGTAAAAATAGGACTCTTTTACGGTCTACCGTACACGGGCTGCATCGTGGCACATATCTCGTGTGCTAAGGGAAAATCTGGGTTACCAGAGAGGTCGGTCACCGAAACCCAGGAAAATTCAATTTTCGTTGGAATCTTTTGCTTAGTCGCTATTTCATTACAAGAATCCAAGACTAATGAACCAGCACTAAAATGTGTTCGAAGCGTAACAAAACGAAAGGAGAGAATAGTGATAATGAAAGGAACGGTTAATTAACTGGACTAAAACTTGCCTCACTACTACGCCTTTTATCCTTTAACGCTATTCGTATAAACTAAAAATGTTCTTGTAACTTGTAACATCGTTACGTTTTGTTTTAATTTATTTATTTTATCATGCACATTTAAACCAGAAAAGCAGCTCTTACAACAAAATATTTCAAAATAAAGAAGTCGCGTAAGTGCTCCAGTCAAAAAATAAACATTCGAATAAAAATTGTTTATATATTAAAAAAAAAAGAAAAGAAAAGGTTAGAAATGAAGAGGTATTGGAAAGAATACGAGAACAGAAGACTCTATGGAAGTCAATAAAAAATAGGCGAGATAGGTT
>NW_020440195.1:5239-6304 GCF_000699045.2 Agrilus planipennis | reverse complement strand
TAAAAATTATAAATATAGTATTTGGATAGTGTCATTATATTAATCAGATAAAACAATTGTCGGTCAATGTGGGAGCAGATGTTCGGTTCAACGTGGGTGTTACAATCCCCTTGTATAGCTGAAAAACGATCCCCGTTTGTCTTCCTGATAAAATCAGCCATAACATTCTCAAAGTCTATTAACTTTTGCGGAACGCGATTAGCAATTTCGAGATGTACCAAAAGATAGGACTATTGTTGCAGCGCCTACCGAAAACGGCACAACAAAAGGATTTCAAAGAGCAAAACGGGCCTTAACACGAGTCGAAACACTTCGACACTGATATACCTGCCAGAAATGTTACTGATAACATCTCGGTCGAGAAGGGCCACGTCCAAAAGTTTATTAGGACCGAGAATACTAAGTCGGCTATGGCTGAGAAGATTGACAAATGCGAGCGATCTTGTGCGCCAGGTAAACAGTCATCCTGACGGATACCTTCGGTAATGAGGTTTGTCAGCTGAAATGGAATACACTGGCGTGTGTAATGAGATTGTAATCCAAATGTTTTTTTTTTTAAAGCTGCTGGCCTGAAAATTAAAAGACACCATAAACACACACATACAAGTGCACGATTGGATTAACCAAAGATATACTTAGTTCATTTATTTCCAAAACGGGTAAATAGCAATTGGAAACAAGGAACAAGTTAGAAAATAAAACCGAAGAACCGTGACAAAACTTAAGACAATTGCAGATATTCTAAATGATAAAATAGAACTAATATAAACAGATACAAATACGCAAATGAGCTTTATAAATTTTTAAATCTATATTACAGTCCATTTCAATTTGTTAGAATTGTGACCTCGAAGAAATCTGCGCGAAGTTAGAAAGAATACACACTAGGCGTGAGCAAGACTGGAATAGTTGGAACAAGCTTGAACGAGCAGAGCTCTCGATGGGCGGTCTTAGGAGATCGGCTAGAACTGTACAGTACTAGACGAAAATGTTTAGCAATTTCTTAAAACAAAAATGTATATAAATTAACAATAGAAAACAAAGCAAAAGTTTTATAGGTGTGTA
>NW_020440195.1:0-586 GCF_000699045.2 Agrilus planipennis | reverse complement strand
TGAGGAGCGTATAATCCGTACAGTACTGCACGGAAAAATTGACCATTTTATCCACTACAATTTCATTGCTCAAATGTGCTGTTATTGGTACCATTTACTACTGAAAATATCAACGAGATGTTTATTTATATTTGAAGACATTTTAAAGGCTTTAACGCTTGTTTTCGACTAGCACTACTATTCATGATTGAACAAAACTTTTCGCAGATACTGTATGAAAAAGTATGTTTAATGAACAAGAGTCGAGAGTATAATGAGTTTTTTTCTCCCTAACTACGATTTTGCCAGCGCGCATCCAAGACATTGAAAGGGGCACATCGCTAGAGAAAGTAAATGACGTACAACTATTTTAATTTAATATGTTTACCAAATTTATATCAATTAAACCGTGTTTTTTGCTAAAAAAGGGTACACATGTACATACAACAACAAAGTTTGTCAGGGTTCTTCTGGCAATTACTATAATAAGAGATTAAAACTTATTTTATTCCAAAGGTATATTGTGCCGCAGATCTGCACTAAACAAAATCAACTGTGTATAATTAAATAATACCTATGCATACACTTAAAACTCAAGAGCCAATTT
>NW_020440194.1:4449-6114 GCF_000699045.2 Agrilus planipennis | reverse complement strand
TGAATGTGCCATAAAAGATGCACAAAAATTATTTACTGCCTTTGTATTTTTATCTTTTAAAAATTATATCGGAAAATCAATTTCAGATGTATAATCACCTATATTTTTTAATTACTATTTAGAAACTTGAAATAATTTTAAAGAAAAATGTCAAAATTGAAATTACTACAAGTTACATACTAAATTTTACTATTTCTACTGCAATTTCTGTCATTGACAATCAAAAATTGTAATTTTTGTGTTGTCATAAAAATTTAATTTTCTCCGTGTACTCATTTAATTAAAGTGACTCCTGGCTTTTCGTCTTATATCAATCATCTCCCCTAATAGTAATGATATAACATTTTAACTTTTCACTAATCGTAAAGCTCGGATCATAAGATAAGTTAATTAAGTATATATACTTACGTCAAAAAAGTCGATACTTCCAAACGTAAACTAAAAAGTTAGAAACGGGAATTGTCCCTTAATTTTATAGATATAGAGATGGGACATTTTCTTCATATTTAAATGAGACCACCCTTCAGATATAGCCTTTCCAATATTAAAAAAAAAGAATCAGTAAAATAAGTTCACAAAAATGCACACAAAAAGGTACAGTTGAATTGAGGAGCTTTTTTTTGGAAATCGGTTGAAGAGCTTATTTTTTTTATATTTTTGGAAGAGTTGCCTTTGCTTAACTTGTATGAAAGTAATGGTTATGTAAATTGATTTAATATTGGATTTTTTTAACATAATGCATCATAAAGATAACATTTTTTCGCTAATTATCTGTTATTGTGGTTTTCCTGTTTCTTTTTTATTTAAGTTCCTGTTGATAAATTCATATCCACTGCGGTCTGTAAACGTACCTACAAATGCAAAGAAATATCATACTCTCTTTAGCGTTCACATATGTGTATATGTTTTATTAACTATTATATACTTCATTAAAATTAACAATTTAAAAGTCATTAAGCCCATAAAATGACCATAAATGCAAAAGATACCGTAGCAACATCAGTGACAACGTCATTCTGACAATAATATTTAGAATTTATGTCTTTATTTCCATATACTAGTTTGGAAAATTGAAATATTCAAATCCTAGGCATTTAATAGTTATTTCTTTTATAAAACATTTTAAAATACAGAAGTAGACTTTAATAACACTGTTACCTAACAAAATTCAGTCGTTTTATTAAACTCTGTGTGATATTAAAACCATTTAGTTTGCAGTAATATAACTTTTTGAATTAATAACTAATAACAATAATAATAAATAATAAATTACAATTTACTGTTTGCCCATTTATAAATTCCTCCGCAATAGCTGCGAAAAAGGTCTTTTTTTATATTAAAAACATTCCGACAATTTTCTTGTAAAATTATTACAAATTGGGTTTTTGGATTTTTTGGGAATTGATCGATACGTTTAACAAAAATCACCTTAACTCTCTTTTCTCTTTTATAACTGTAAAATCATTTATTTATTTATAAATGCAATAAAATTGTGAATCAGAGATTAAATAACATTATATAACTTTAGTTAGGTGTGACAGACCTTCAACAAACGGGTCATTTAGAATGTGAAATAAAAAGAAGACCCGCAATAAAAAGAAATGAAAAAGGATAATAAGCATTACTTAATATATATATTGTATTAAAATTATGACCAATTTCATA
>NW_020440194.1:0-2036 GCF_000699045.2 Agrilus planipennis | reverse complement strand
TCTGATCAAAAATTCTATAAATTAATGTCAGAGTCCAAGGAAAATTAGGTTTTTTAGGCTTTAAGGTGAAAAATTTAATAACCCCAATTTACTTCACAACTCTTGTTTTGCTATTTTGACGAACCACTACTTATTCTTTTATAATTAAGAGTAATAAACAGCAGATCTTGTTTTGATGTTATAAAAAAATTAAAAATGACGATTTTAAGAAACAAAATAATATTTTATTAAGCTTTTTTCTTTTATAGGTACTAAATTTTATATTAAGTGCACAAAAATGGAAATTTCCTACTCTACTGAAAAACAACGTAAATTTTCAAAAAAGGTACGACTTCAGGTATATCAGAATGACGAAATCGGTATAACTCCCAAATTAATTAAATAAAAATAATTTCGAGTAGAACAGCAATTAATAAACAACATTCCTTTGGGTATAATTTCATGCAAAAATTGAAATAAGTATGCAAGGAGTACATATAGAAAGGCTATAAATATATATATCATGATATAAACATTTTTGTTTTCGAAATGCGGATTTAATATTATTCTAAACTAAGAGGTGTAGCCAAACTACTTTTAACGTACCAAACCTTATAATTAATTACCGCCATTATTTATGCATATAACCATAAAAAAAAAACAATTTTACCCTTAAATAATATCATTCAGGTGTTTCAGCTACAAACAATTTTTTTATAATTCCTATACTCGTCGCCAACCGCTTTCAGAAATGCTTTCAAATTAAAAAAAGTATTCACAGTTGAACTAAACATACGGAATAACTGCAGTTAATTTTATTAAGATAAATAATAACTTCTAACATCAAAATAACATAGTGATTAGGTATATGTTGATGGGATCTTCTCGAATTTCATTACATTTCATTCTTGTGCGTGTCAATGACATAATTTCTCCCCGCTTAAATTAAGACGTCCTTGTACGACAAAGAAAATACTGTGAAAATTATACAAATAAGAAATTCTTCAATTTGCATTTTTCTCTTTGTCATATTTCTACGATGGCAATTTTACTAATTAATAGACTGAGTAGGCAATAGATCAGAGCAAAAGATTACAGAGGGCGATGGATGTGGAGGACGATATTGCGAAAAGTTGAACATCTGTACCTAATTTTAGCTAGCGATTATATATACGTATAAAATCAGATGAATGAAAATATAATTAAATTTTTGAGACTACAAAATCAGTTTATAATGAAATTTTTAATAATGATTAGGCATCTTGCACGTACAACAGTGACGATTCTCGGATAAACTGGGCCCCTTTTAAAAAGAAAAACAAAATAAAAGAAGAAGTTGACTTTGTAGTAAGAAGTCCTGAACCCATAAATAGATCCATACATAGTGTTGATGAGAATATTTTAACTGTCTCCAAGACCATTGCGATGAATTGGATCACCCCTAAGCCTATAAAAAAAAATAAAAAATTCAGTCCTGTAGAAGTTTGTATTGCTGAAAGTATGCAAACTGAAAAATCATTAGAATATGATATTATCAGCAAAAAGAATCGATTAGTTAAGGAAGATATTCATAAACACGAAAGTTTGAATACCTTTGATTCTTTTAAACTTTATCAACATCCTGAACCAACCGTTAAAAATGTGTTAATTGAAAATTCAAGTGATTATGTGGAACGTTCATGGGAAAATTCAGGTAATATTTTTTCACCTTTAATGTAGTCTGCTATTCATTTTTTACTTTTTTGTAGGACAACCCGTTCCAGCTGAACGCGTACTAAGGTATTTGGTTTATCTATTTTAAGTATTTGATTTTGATGTATTTTTATTAATGAAAATTAATTTTCAAAGTCTACATCAAACATCGCCCGAATTTTTACAAAAAAAATGCATGATCATTACATTTGTTTCGCACCAAACGATAAGTTCCTTACACAGAGTTAAGAGCATAATACTGTAATTAATTGGTCATTTAAATTTGAATCTAATTTTACCATACCAGTTAATTTCTAAACATCAAACAAAAAAATAATTTTCATTTAAAATATTAAAAGTTGTTT
>NW_020440193.1:0-6126 GCF_000699045.2 Agrilus planipennis | reverse complement strand
AAGATGAAATGTTGCTATTAAAATTTATCAGAAAATAATAACGATAAAGTACATATAAATAAAGCTACCGCATTATTAAGAAAAATATGGGAAATAGATCAAAGGTTGTGTAAGGATGATTGGTATAGGAGAAAAAAAAATTTGATGCGAACTAAAAGGGTGTGATTTTATCGAGTCGAAATTTGGGGGTGTAGGGAAATAGAAAATATATACAAAAGAAATATAGAAAGTGGGTATCTAAATTAAACACAAGTACACCAGATTATGTTATTAGAAAGGAAATAAAATGTGGGAAATTTTGATACAAATATTGTAGGGGTTGATGAATACCATACCCCAAATTACTTCTGGATATACAGGGTGTTATATAACATTAACAGGAACCAAACTTACCTTTTCTTTTAATAGAAACTTCTAATTACAACTCCTTAACAAATATTACGTCAATATATATATACTGTATACCTCCCCTTATATATGATTTCTTGTAATTCAAATTAGTTCATTTTACACGAATTTTCCTCTATGAGAAGATGATTCTTACGAATCATCACGATACCCACACACACACGTTTATTTACAGGCTTTTGAGTACTTGAGAATAACTTTCTATTATAATAAAAAAATTTAAGAACCACCAAGTTAAGAAAAAAATTAAAATGAAGTCGATGCGAACGTCACATTTCTTTAGATCCTCTTCTTCCTTACCACATCTTGTTAAGCTATGCAAAACCCCTCCCTCTCCCTATTAGCGAACGTATTTTATAAACACTCCCTTCTATTTATTTTAATTTCTTAGCCACAATGAGTTCATTAAAAAAAAAAACTTTGTAAGTGTAGATATGCTTCTTTCAAATTGCCTTATGCATCTTCAATTTTTTTTAATTACAGTACATTTACTTGGGGCTACAGTTTCCTTGATAAATTCAAGTGAAATATCCTGATTATTATGGTCAATTTGGATACCTCTATTAGTGTTTTTCGGTTTTATTAAGTATTTTCTATTACCTATACTTAAATCCACAACGTATATGCAAATATTCTTCGCCTTAGAATTGACCCCCCCCCACCGATTTTTCATAAATTTTTGTCTACAAAATGGAAATCAAAAAATTAAACAATATATACGGTGCTTCATCTAAAAATAGATAACCTTGCATATCCTGAAGTGATTTTAGTTTATAGTATTCATTAACCTCTACAATTTTTGTAATAAACTTTTTCAACTTGTAATAAACGAGCTACAGTACTTGAATGCACTGTAGGACCATCCTGTACATGAATCTTAAAAACATATATAAATTAAAAATCAAGAAATAATCTTCTAATGTTTTTTAATATATACAACAGATGTCTTACTTTCGTTACACTGCGTTCCTGTGTAGCCAGGTTTACAGCGACAAACACCGTCGTTTCCTCGGCATGTACCGTTATTGAAGCATTTACAATGTTGACTACAATTGACACCAAACCGTCCCTGTGGACAAGGAATGCTGCATATTTCTCCCATCCACCCAGGAAGACAATGGCATTTACCTTAATATCAAAAACAATTTAAAACATACATAACAATGCATGGTAAAAAAAAGTCTTCAAGATATTCCAATCCCTTCAATATCTCATAAAATGGAGATAACAACTTCAATATATTTAAACAATTAGAGCAGCAAGTGGAATTAAAGTAGATAACAAAAAATATACCAATAATGATCCAGAGACGCACTGAGGTTCATGAAATTGGGGGTGTGAATTTTGTTTAAAATGCCGACTGCAGATTTATTGGAAAAATACCTTTTTATGGTCAATAAGAATTGCAAGCTATGTAAATCAAATTCCCTGAATATGTGAATTCCGGCACGAAATACTGACTTAGACACTCGACATCAAAATATGAGGGTGTCACACACCCACACCCCTGCCTCAATACGCCCCTACAATGATGCCAGATTTCAGTTTAATCGTTTATTAAATGTTTATTGAATGAACACTGCACTAAAAATGCAGCACTCTCCTTTTTGCAAGTGTGGAAACCCTTTCAAAATTCCTCTCAAAATATTTTATCCGTGAAAATGAAAATATTAAAGTAAAGGTGATTAGGTAATTACACATAAGTATATAAGTATGTATATACGTATGTAGGTACAGCACACTTTAATACCTGTAACATGATGGCAGTCTGCTCCATTTCGACAGTTACAATTCTGTTTACAATCTTTGCCAAAGGTTCTGGCCGGACATGGATTTTCGCACGTTAAGCCTATGTAACCTGCTTGACACACATATTCTCCTGTCACGTGGTCACATGTTATATTATCTAGAAATACAAAAAAAACAATCAAGATATTTTTTAATCAGTATATAACATCACCAAATTAAAAAAAATCATAAAAGGTACAGAAACAATATGTATAGTAAAATACCACTTACTAATTTACTCACTAACTCATCACAAAATCTCCAAAACTACAAAGTCTAGAAACTTGAAAGTGGATATAAGACTTTAAAAATAATGAAGTTTATGAACACAATTTAGATATAATTACAGTTAAATACATGAAAGTTTTTATTTAGATAACCAAATAGAAAAAAAGAACCATATTATTCAAGAAACAAAAATAGGGCCGGGACAAAATTTTATTATAACAAACCAATATGTACCCAAATTTCGCATTTTAGTGCTTTTTACTAAGGTAACCAGGTTTAATGATGGGACATAGTTTTATCATTATTAAGATCTATAATTTTACCAAAAAAATATATACTACAAGTACGAAAATCTTTATCAACCTCTGCAAAACCGAAGCGGATCGCTAATATGAAATAAACATATACTATAATAAAGCGTTCATCATTTAACGATTGTTAATTTTAAAGTTTCGAATATAATAAATTATAATGACTACGGTTTGTTCTTCCTGCTTTATAAATTGGCTTTTTATATAATATAATAAAAAAAAATTATAATAAAGCATTATAAATAACTCCTACCAGAAGTTACAGGACAAACTTCTTTGCAGCCCAGACCGTAATAACCTTTTTCACATGGTTGGTCGCAATTTTCACCCTGCCAGCCCCTTGAGCAAACGCATGCCCCAGTTTCTGGATCGCATGAACTATTATTTTTACAGATGCAATCGTGATCACAATTGGGTCCGAATTTACCAATGGCACACAACGTTTCACATTTAACTCCTAAATAAAATTTAATAATTAATATTATCACACAAACATTAACTTCTTGGGTCAGCAATTTATAAAAACTACCAGATGTAGATCAAGCTTATTAGTTTTTATCAGCATGCCAAAGATAGTTTCGACAAATCACCGACCAAACCGAAGTTACTCCATAAATGCAAAGTAATTAATCAAATTCTTGACAGCATATCGCCATCTGCTGACATTTACCGTTAATCGTTGTATACCATGTTCCTTAAGGTATCTACTGTCAAACTGAATCCACAACGTAGCAAATATACGTGATATTATTTTGGTTTGCATGCCTATCAGGTATACAAATTACGTTGCAGATTCAACTTGATAAGTACATGACTTTAAAACGCCTTGTTAAACATTATGAATTACTATAATTAAAAGTAATTATCACTAGATGACGATATAGTACAAAATCATAGAGGAAGATCTAACTATAATTACATTTAAATAATAGGAACCGTGTTACGTACCTTTCCAACTCTTTTTGCAAATACATTTTCCAGTAACTGGATCGCACCCGTCTGAATTATCTATATTACACTGACACTCCTGCTGACAATTTTGACCAAAATATCCAAACTCGCAGCGTTTTTCACACAACTCACCGGTAAATCCGGGGCTACATGTACAAGAACCTGTTTACAAAGAGTGTAGTAAACATTAGGATATAAGCAGGTATTGCTATTTATTATATTAATTATGTTCCATAGCTACATAATAGCATTCCCCGTAAAAATTAATCAAAACTATACATTTTTGAGTGTTCGAAAATGCCCATTCCCCAGATCTAAATGTAAAATCGATATTACTTCATAAAGATTGAACAATAATATTGTCAGATCGCTTTCAGGGTGCAGAACTTAAAATTAAAGTCGTAGTACGTATGGATATAATTAACAATTTGACCAATAAATTTTTCACTTTTTGAAGTAGGTATTTCTTTTAATTAGAAAGTCTGCTAGATACTTATTATCTATAAACAACGATTGTAGTTGAAATACGAATTTGAATTTTCAGGCATGGGACCGATAATGCTCTGCCAAACTACTAGATGTCATGACTGAGTTCCTCCGACTAAACCGGGGATAGACACAGTATTCCTTCCATTACAAGTTACAAAATTTTTTATTTTAAACAGTTTAATTTCTCTATAAAAAATTAGAATCAATATGCGTTATTTAATTGTAAGTTTGTTAAACATGATTTGTTTTTAAACTTACAATTAGTAGTTTCTGAGATATTTCCAAGTTACAAAAGACAAACGAAATGTGGCAACCACGAATTAACCAACAAACATTAATAACATTATTTTACTTGTGCTACTATCGGAGACTTTGTCACTTGGCAGAATTCGTATTGGTTGCTACTCTGTTCTTTTCAGGCACTAGTTTTTAAACTTACTGTTACCCCTCTTACATTTTTAAACCTAATTGCTGCCTGCCCAAAATGTTAATGTAGGTACCTAATTTTTAGACAATTTAATAGGCCTATACCCAAAATATTCAACCCTGAATGTTTACTACATCCAAAACACCAGTCCATCAACATAAATAAATATGTAACCATATGGTGGATTGAAATAGATTTGCTTAAACTTTGTGCTAACAATTTTGTAATAATGAAAACACTTACCATTTTGTGGATTGCATGCCGCACCATTTTTACAGTTGCATTTTTCATTACAATGGATCCCATACTTCTCTTCGCTGCAGGGTCTGTCGCAATATTGACCTTCCCATCCAGGAGCACAAAAACACTGTCCTGTTTCAGAAGAACACGTTGCACCATTTTTACCTTTAAAAATAAATAAAACCCATACAAAGTTTATAAACTGCCAAAAAGATATTGTTCAAAACTCACAGTTGCATTTTTGTGTACAATCTTCTCCGAAAGTACCCAAGCCGCACTCTTCGCTACAATCTTTACCTCGAAACCCGGGTGGGCAAATACAACTTCCATCAACAGGTGAACATTGAGCATTATTTTTACAACTGCAAATACCGTGGCAGCCTTTTCCGTATGTTAAAATAGGACACTGTCTCGAGCAGTCTTTGCTGTTCCAACCAGCTTTACATTCACACTCACCAGTCCATGGATGGCACACCTCCGTATTATCCCTACATACATAAATAAAAAGGAATTGGTATAGTTGAAATGANTACCTTTACCTACAGTATAATTTATAAAATTTAAAATCAATATTAGAGGTACCTACCATTCTTAATTTATTAATCTAACTAATCAGAAAGTAAAATCGTTGTTTTTACAACAGTTAAATCTTAAATTATTGCTCAAGTATAACGTGACTTCTGGCAATGAGTCATGCTATAACAACCACTAAAACTTTTGTTCATAATTTTTTTAAACGTCTTCTTCGTTTTCTTTATTACCATTTATGTTTTTTGTATCTTTTATACCAAAACCATTGTTCATTCTTTGATAATGAGGTTTCCATTTGCTTAAAGGCCTAGTATAATCCAAATGATCGTATTCTAATTCTAAAGGAAAAATAATACATTAATAATTAAAAAAAAACAATTTTACAAAAAACGACAGGCGATTATACAAATTTTAGTTCAAAACCATTTCTGAGTACATTTAGTGCAGGTAAAATATACATCTTACCTATATCTTTATCCTTTTGTTTAATTTCGTCATAAACGTGATCTAACTTTTCTAAACTGTGATACAAGTTGGGATTTGTTGCATCAGCGTCCTTATTTTTTAACGAAAATAAGTCGCCTCCGTTGTAACCAATGGCACCTGCAATGTAATCACCTTCAAATTAAACATCTACAAAATAAGTAGACCTCTAAAAATAAAATGCTAATCGATCACTAACATTTATATTATATAGGGTGGCCACTTTATCTTTTATTCAAATTTCCCTGACTTCCAGGTTTTCCAATTTTT
>NW_020440192.1:0-6123 GCF_000699045.2 Agrilus planipennis | reverse complement strand
ATAATAGATCTACAAAGGGTATATAAGGGTATGGTCATACATCCCAGCAACTTCCCCGGATAGCATGGACTGCATCTTCTGTGTTTTACATGGTATGATTGAATTAGGTAGAAGGAAATAAAACACAAGGTACACTTTTGTTTGATAAATTTTATGGAGGGTAGAAGTAAGGAGAATTGTCTCATATGCGGGGAATGTGCCCAGCTATAAGCAGCAAATAACAGCTCAAAAACCCTTCAAAATGGCGCTGGCGTAGGCAAAAGGTATGATATGAATGTATCTGTTGTTGACGGATTGAAGTATTCTAAATTAGAAAATTTAATATTTTTAGTGACTAGAATAGTTAGTGACAGTTCAATATACTAAAGCTCAACTGTTTACGTAGTTCAAAATAATTTTGGCCTTGTTTATTTTTCTATCCTATTCTAATAACTTTTGGCGCTTTATTTGAAAATTTCCCTGTTGCTACTGTGGCGCCACCCTAATTAAACACATTTTGACACTTTTTCACTACAGAGATAGTACTCCTTACCTCTATGTTAATCTATTGTTGGAACCATAGACATATATTGTTGGACATGCCTTAGCCGTATGTCGTAATAATTTCTTGGATCGAAAAGTGAAGGAGATGGCGTATGGTTTCGGACTAGTGTTATCTCTTTCATGACACGCTTACGCACTATCGTGAGAGATATGGATATTGTCCGAAACTTCGTTCCATCTCTTTCTTTTGTTGTACCACAATTCTGACCGCTAAGGCATGTCCATTAGTAAACGTCGATGTTAACATCGTTCCATCTCTTTCTTTTGTTGTACCACAATTCTGACCGCTAAGGCATGTCCATTAGTAAACGTCGATGGTTGGGACGATCAAAATTGCCATTAATGTGAGAATGGACATATTTTCTTTCTTGTTTCCGCTTGGGACAGTGGTCATTTCCTGCGTTTTTAACACGTCCTTTATTAAGTTAGGAAATGCTTCATGAGTAGTGCAGACAAAGTGAAAAGAGATAACCGAATAAGAGATTTTTAGTACGTAAAAGATGACCAGGGTCGGCTTTATAACTGCCTGATTGGAATTGCAACTTTAATCAAGCGTCATTTTTTTCCTAAATTCCTGAGAATGTTAACTTTAAAGTTCGATGCTAGCAACATGCTCAAATTCTGCTTGTCTGCATCTCTTTCTGTTACACATTAATTGGTGTAATGTTATTCGTTTTTCTTTAATTGTGTCTGCTGCAATTCGTAACTGTTTTGTTTGACGTCAGTAAAAATAGGCATTTGGCAGCAACTGCTCTGATCTAGGTAATAAGTTGAAATAAAAGTAAACAGTTTTATTGCGGACTATGCCAATTTCAAACGTCCCAACTGTAAACAGGTTTTTAAAGAACGACCTGTTTATCCAATCTAAAAAGCCGAGCAATGTAAGAAATTCACCTGGTATACTTTACTTTTCCCTAGAGTATTTTATTTATCTAATTGGTTGCTAACTATAAAAGATCCTAGGTTGTTTTTGTTTAAGCATATAGGAATAATGTTTGTTTTTCTTTTAAACTATTACAAATTTTATTTGACACTGACGGTACAAAATTGACAAAGCTAAATTGTTTACTATTATTTGAAGAGTCAGAAGTCACAAAAAAGTTAGATATTAATTATCTTTTCAATTAATGAAACTTTATTTTTAAAAACAATTATTTTATTAATTAACTGCAAAAAAGCTTAAAGTTGAAGCATGTGACTTCTCTAACCTAAAGACTAATAACAAGTGACGATTTTATTATTACATATTGGAAAGATAGAGCAGTAATCCTAAAAATCCATAATCAGTAAACATCTCATGCTCGTTGGTTGTACCTACATAGGGTCAGGGACATACTCCTCCCTCCTTAGTGATAGAATTCTGACCCTTGATGACGTCTCTCTATCGAAAAGTGCGTCAAATGGACAACTGGATGAATTTTAAAATTCGGCAGTTCTCATTTTTTAATCGTTGAATATCATTTGAATGCCTTTGTTTTAAAAAGACTGTTTTACCTATATTTAAATCCAATTGTTCCATATTAGGAATTTATACACTTAAGTTAAAATCTATAGCGCCGTGCTCCAAACATACACCTTCAACAACCTTTTTCGAATTTCTAAATTAATCGTTCGCGAGCATAGAAGTGACTTCTTTTTATTAAAGGCGACACGACCCTGCGCTATCTTCTGCTGTATATCCTTCCATCCACTTCTTCTAATTTTTCGTCTCCTTTATATTCGCTCTTTCCCTACTTTTTCTTCCCTTGCATACCAGTATTTTAGTTTCACTTTTATTTATTTTCATACAGTACTGATCTGTCAGTACTACTTCCATTTTATTTAAAGCTATCTCTAAGTCCTCCTTGCTAGATGCTAATACTGCTATATTGTGCTACTTAACTACGTGAAAATGAATGTTTGTTTTAATACCGTATTCTTGTAACATAGGACAAATATAATACTTTTAACATCAGCAATAGAATTATTAAGAGAAGTAACGATAAAGAACTTTGAAAGGAAACTATTAGAAAAATATTTTTGAGCAGGTTCGGGATTAACGATAGAATTTGATGTTGCTGAATGAATTAAAATTGTAAGGTCAAATTGTGGTACAGTAATGAAAGGTAGTTTTGACTGATTTATGATGGAGTTTAACGTTGTTATGAGGTTGCTGTTCAAAATCTGAGGGATTGTGAAAGTAATCCTCTGATTCACAAAGCGTTTGCTTCGAATCCTTAATATTATGTAGTTCTTCCGCAATAAAGTTTCTAGGTACTCAACCAACTCAATTTGCATTTGCAAAATAATTCTGATACTTTTCTTGTGTAAATCTAGTAGAAGTAGACATTGGTGTGGGTTTATATTTTTGTTTTTTCTCGAAAACTTGAGAATTAGTCGGATAAAGCGTTTGTACTAGTCGTGATTGTACATTAACTGATTTTGTGGGAAAGGCTGCCGTGGTTGAAATCAAGATCGAATAGATACAATAGGTCCTAGCCGTTGAACGTTCTTAGAGAAATTCGGTTGTGGTTAACTAACTTGATGTCTTTTATTATCATATTTTCGCAATTCATTTAAGCAACATTCTATTAAAATAATTCGAAGTGGTCTGCATTCTGTCGAAACTGCCAGACGCGGATCGCGATTTCGATCTTTTTGGATCTCATCAGCGCGTCGCAGGCAGCTCGCCAGAACACAGACCAACTTTTACCTGCTGTCTTAACAGTGCGTTTTAGAAAATACTACAAATGACGCAGTGACCGCCATCTGTAGCACGATGCTGCATTTTAGGATTGCGTATGCACCAACAAGGTCCACTTGTGTGGATATCTACTTGCTGAAAACGAATCCTGGCGTAGCCAACCTCAACGTGATAGGCACGTTAACTTAATCGAATAAAATAATTCGAAGTGGTCTGCATTCTGTCAAAACAACAACGTCCCAGACAATAGTTTTGATCACGTTCATCTGGATATCATAGAACTTCCAGAGATCAACGATCTTCGCTATTGTCTGTGCATGATAGACCGTTTCTCACGTTGATCTGTTGCAGTGCCTCTACCCAACATTGAAACCAATGCTACTGCATCTGTGTTTCTCAACTATTAAATTGTGCAGTTTGGTACCCCCTCACGATTACTATCGACCAGGGTACCCAGTTTGAGTCAAGACTGCTCACGTCTCTCACGCACATGGTTAATGCTCAACGTATACACACTACACCATACCATCCACAGTCAAATGGACTTATTGAGCGTTGGCACAGAACTCTTAAAGCCGCCTTAATGTGTAGTGCTTCAAAATACAAGACACGCTTGTTACAAACAGCTCTTTTTGGTCTTCGCACTTATTTTAAAGAAGATTTCAATGCGTCACCAGCCCAACTCATGTTTGGAACAAAGCTTCGTATTGCTGGCGAGTTCTTCTTCGACGTAGACATGCCAGCTGATCCTACCTTTTTCTTGGACAGAGAGTACATTAGAAGACGGAGGCCTACACCCACTGCACACCATACCAAACACAAACCCTTCATTCTGAAGAATTTAAACACATGTTCCTATAAACACAGACCACTTCGAATTATTTTATACATGTTCCTATGTCTTTCTCCGAGTTCACATCCCATTAGACCCTCCGTATTCTGGTCTGCACAAGATCATCAGAACAGTCGATGACCGTGTCTTCATCATAGACATTAACGGGATGGAAAAACCCATATCCATTAATGTTTAAAACCTGACTTCTATGTGAAAACTTATTCCGACCACCACAACCAGATTCTGATGAAGATCTCGTTCTAATTTTTGCCATTCTGACCATCTAGACAAACCACTTTGCAGTTACGCCACTAAGAAGAAGGTATCGTTTCTTTCCCCTTTGGTTCAGAATACTGAATGGAGAGTCCCTACGGCACTTTCGACTTCCTGTATTTACCCGTCGAGATGGTGAACAACTACCACGAAAGTCTATGGGAAGTGATCGCCAGATCTGTGACCACCACAGGAATTGGAGCGCGAATTCGAACCTGTCATTAGATTTATTCACCCTGATGTAGACGATTAGCTAGAGCGTTTATCATCTTCACATATATCAATCCAATGTTCAACTGTTATGAATTTGTTGTATCTACTTTGTCTATTATATATTAATACTAGCTTTTCCCCGCCGCTTCGCTCGCAGAAATTAGTATTGTTTCTTCGTAAAACCTTTTAACTCCCAATTCACCCTTACAACGTTTTAATTTTATGTAATACTGCCATCTTAGATTTCAAATAAAAACGTAGCAACAACATTTCATCCTTAAGGGTTGATTTTTAAAAATTCCCAAAACACGTATTTGCTTAATTTCAACAATGAGCAATCTTCGAGTAAATCCGAGTACAAATAAAATATACTCTATGGAAACGTTGCAACCTCTATTCATTTGATTAATAATATCAAACAGCATATATACCAAGTTTCAAGTAAATTCAACCACAAATAAAGCATGCCCCAAACAAAAATTGCAACACCTTTTTACCCCTTCACCCTTTGAAGGTTGAATTTTTTCAAATGTCGAGATAAGTCTTTCAGAAATTAAATGAGAGACCATTAAGACCAAGTTGCAAGTAAATCTGACCACAAATAATATATGTTCCATTTAAACATTGCAACTCCACTTCACCATTCAACCCCCCCCCCAACAAAGATTGAATTTTTTAATTTTATAAGCAGTTTCAAGTAAATCGGACCAAAGACAAACATGTAATCTTTGCAAACCCCTTTCAGCTTTCTAAAGAGGTAGAATGTTGTAAAATGTTGAAATAGGTATGTATGTCATTAATTCTATATGAAAACACCTTAAAGCCAAATTTCAGGTAAATCCGACTACAAATAAAACACAACACTTAACCTAGACAACATTACATTTAGCTGTCGGTTGTGTTTTGTTTTACCATTTTTAACAAATGAACAGCTAGACTGATGATTTGATTTATAAATTTTTCGTTTTGCTGTCATTTGCGTTTTGTCATTCCATGTCAGTTGCGTTTACATATAGTGTTTTGGTGTTGGTGTTTCAAAATAAACACATCAACACCGTGAGCTATGTTTTAATTAAAACAAGTACAGAAAAAATACAAGTTGCAAAAAATGGTCACTGAAATGTTCAAGTTACGAGTTCTTGGTACAAAGGTTGAAATACTTGTCCTCTTCTTCGTGAATTGCTACAATTAATATATACATATAGAGGGGTAGGTATGCCCTTCGACAAACAGAGATGGTAACGCCCAATCGGTTCTGAAAAATATTGAATTTGAATTAGAAGATGCCGACACAGCGGGTGCTTGCAAAGGTTTATGAAAGGAGGTAATTGTACATTTGCGAACCATCCCTGTTGATGTCCAGTTCAAAGAAATTCCCAGGCGTGCCTATGAATAAATATCTTCAAAGTGATAATAAAAATTTTTACAAACTAACAACTATCGAAAGTAATATAAACATAAAACTTAACTTAAAGTACGCCTTCTTAATATTACAAAATATATACAATGACTATACACAATGACTATATACAATTAACAAGGACCGAACATTCCGCCCACCGAAAAAATACAATTT
>NW_020440191.1:0-6142 GCF_000699045.2 Agrilus planipennis | reverse complement strand
CGTAAGTCCATCAGTCACATATCTTATACACTTTGGATTATATCTAAAAAGGTTACGATTATTATTAAAGCAGCTTTTGCAATAAGTATAGCTTTCTATGCTAGTAACGATTTTAATAGTAACCTTCACATTTCACCTGTTATTGGAGCATTGTATACATATGTGTATGCTAAGAAGTATATTTAATAACCGTTTTTAACTAACTTTAATCATATATGCGTGATGAAATGTTAATAAAGCAGTTATAATAAGTGGGACAATATCTTCTACTTCAGATCTCGTTTATCGGTCACGACGAAGTAATTCCTGTCATCACCCACGTCTATTCGTTCCACCCATTATCGTATTTGCCGTATCAGTATAATAATAAGAGAGACAATTGTGCGCGTGGCACATACCAGAGCACACCTGGATGGCACGCAGCCATATAAAACAGAAACAAAAAACGCGCATGATTAACTATCATAAACCGTCATTGTCGCTCTTATTACCAGACACATCGGCACCGTGACACCATTTCTCTTTGCCTTAATATAATTATGGTTGTACGTGGATGCATGTATGTATGGATGTAGGTTGATGAATAGCCGAAGACAATTAGCGCTTTTAGTACAGTAGCGGTTTTAAACTTGTGGCTTCTATGCATGGATTGTAGTCGGTCTCTTTTTAAATTTCGCGTCGGTGTTTGTGAAAATGAAGAGAAAGATATTTTAATAGATCTCAAAAAGAAAGTCGGCAACAATCATTCGATTGGAATTTTGAATAGTGCAGGGACGATCTCACCAGATTAGGTTTATTAGGATTACAAAAATTAATCAGGAAAAGTAAAATCCTATTCTAAAATCGAATAGGTATAGTNGTTTGGATATCGGTATGAACTGTTTTAACTTTCTTTTAATAAGATTAACAAAAGTAAAAGTCTTTTTCGCGTTTGATTGACCTTTTTAATTATAGAAACCGTTGACCTGCTGATTCTATTATTAAGTTCATTGCAGCTATTATCATGGCAATCTAAAAAAACTAACCGTAATAGATATTAGAAAGAAAGTTGATGCACTACCGCATGAATATAAACTGGCCGAGGCAATAAAATGAAATTTAATACTGCGAACATGCAGCAATATGCCACATTAGGTACAAATTATTACAGCCATAATTTTCTACTTTAACGTTTACCATTTGTTACTTTTTACGATATAAATTATAATTAATCGATATTTAATTCACCGATAAATGTGCATCTGTTCTAAATCAATTCGATTTTTTTAAAAGATAGTAGTGAAAGAGGAAAAAATATCACTCTGTCGTCTGTTCTCAAAGTAACCTTCACCTTCATGTGCTTTGCTAATGGCAGGTTGTTAACCTTTACCTTTTCTAATCCAAAATTTTAACAACTATTAGGTGAAAACTGTCTACTCGAATAAGCCTTAAATACTTCCTAGATGTATAGTTTTTTTTGTACGATTAGAAAATCGTGTTTTAAATGTATTTTTTTAAAGTAAAATCAAACACAGAATAAGGACGTATTAACTCCTTATTATCCTTACCCTGGCTTTGATTTTGCACTATCCTAAGTGTAAGGCGATGAAATGGAAACTAATTGGTCAATTAGATTGTAGTTGTATACGATTTGAATTTTATAAAAGCATAGTTCATGTTTGAATCAGTTTAGGAGCCACTAACACACACTAACGATCTTAATCCTGGTACTATTGTTTCGCCACAAATTGTGAATTCTTCAGAACTCGAAACTTGTAATATACTTATGAGTGTGTGTAATTGTTGGTTTTTTGTAAGAAACAGTAAATAAAAGAAAAAAATCATTTTTCTTCAAATTTTCTTTATGTGAACGAAGTCTTTCTATTTGAATGGCACTGTCCCGCGAATCCACCAGAAATTCTTTTTTAATTTTTCACGCTAATGTCAAGCAATTTCAAGGTTCCTTTGAAGAATTGATATTTTCTCGGGATCTATTCAATTAGATATGAAATCTTTGACGATGAAAATATTTTAGACGCCACAGTGTATCCTTAAGCATGCAATATATATTTTTTATACCGTAGACATTTGATTTTCTTTCGGTTTGAAATAGTATTCCGGAATTACCGCCCATTTCATTGATAATGGGAAGTTTATTCCATTCTTTTGGGTCTCGTAGATCCGGAGCTTGCAGGAACAGATTATTATGACAACAGTAGTCTTGAAAATGAATCAAGTAACTCGAAAATCAAGTCAATGCGTAAATCTATAGTTTTCCGTAGTTTCGACAGCTGTTTCGCCTTACGGCATCTTCAGGCTAATCAATTTTACCTCCTGGTTATCTCTTAAAATCAAGGGCAACTGGATTGGATTGAAGAAATCATAGGTTTTGAAAATCTGATGTTAATTATGGTAAAGTTAAATTAACTTTTCCTTATTGTATTATTTTTACTCTTCGTTGCTTAAGTTTTCGTTAAGTACGCATTTAGTTGGCTGTAGTATCCGTTTTGTTTCGTATCAGTGTCCGATCGAATAGCCTGTGCACATGTGCATGTTCTTCTATGTAACATGATAAGAGGATGTGCGCAAGCAAGTTAAAAAACAGGATTATTACCGTAAACCGTCACCGAGTATCGTTTTGCTTTTTCTTCTTCGTTTTCATTCTTTGCGATCGTTCCCGCCTGACGGCCGCGTCGCGTCACATCGTATCGCGTTCGTCGCTTGTTCATTTTACGTGGTCGTTCGCGTATCATATTGCGTGTTTGTCGTGATATCCGTGACTTGTGACTTCTGGCAAGTAGGCAAAATACGGTGTACAGTCGTCCGCATTTTAACTAAAGCGTTTAAGATGTTCCACATTTAACATCGATAACTAGCAAAATAATAATTTACATAACAAATGTGTCGTGATGTTTAAGAGGAGTCAGAGATAGCGTTAAATAAAACGGAAGCGGTATTGGCAAAACAGTACTGTATAAAAGTAAATAAAAGTAAAACAATAATACTGGTATGTAAACGAAGAAAGATTAGGGAAATAGTGAATATAAAGGTAGGGGACGAAAAATTAGAAGAAGTAGCTGATTTTAGGTATCTAGGAAGTCAGATAAGTCAAGACGGAAGGAGCAATAGAGATATAAAGCAGAGAATAGCGCAGGGCCGAGTCGCCTTCATTAAAAAGAAGTCACTTCTATGCTCACGAACTATTAATTTAGAAATTCGAAAAAGGTTGTTAAAAGTGCATGTTTAGAGCACGGCGCTGTACGGGTGCGAAACATGGACAGTGGGCGCGGCGGAAAAGAAAAGGTTAGAAGTGATCGAAATGTGGTGTTACAGGCGAATGATGAGGATACCGTGGATAGAGAAGGTTATAAATGAAGATGTATTAGAAAGCATAGGAGAACAGAAGACTCTATGGAAGTCATTAAGAAATAAGCGAGATAGGTTAGTAGGACACCTTCCCAGGCATGAAGGTCTAATCAGAGACATATTTGAGGCAGAAATAGGACTAAAGAGGAATAGAATTAGACCTACATTACATTACTCTTCGCAAATAGTTAAAGATATGGGTTGTTCTAGTTTTAGAGAAATGCGAAGATTAGGGTAGAAAAGAGTGAAGAGAAAAGAGGTGCGTGTCCAACCACTCTTAGGACTGACGACGTCATGATTATGATGTTTAAGACGAAGGTTATCAGACTGGACGGTTGACAGCTATGTCTTCTTTCTCTTTTTCGACTATTCTGTATAACGATTTTTCCGTTGCCTAATGCCACTTCACGCGTTTCCAAAGTTTTGACGAAATTTTTCCAATAATCCCATGTACAAGACACAGGCAAAAATTGTACCTTACCATTAGGGAGAATCGTTTAACAAAAATACTTTTAACTTTATAATTCCGCAAACTTCTCGGTTGTGCTTCTGGTGGTCGGTTTGAAGTGGCGTCAAGACGTCATTGTGATGAAGAGATATATCAGCTTACGTCGAAAAGTTTCCCAGGCGTGCAATCTAAACTGGTTCGTGTTTAGAGGACTAAAATAAGACGCTAATAAGAGACATGACGGAAACTTGTAGTTACTAAACGTGTGTGCTACTTAAACTGATAGAGAATGAAGTTAAGGAAAATTTTTAGGCATTACGAAAGGTGGAGACCAGAGATGCGTACTAAAAGAAAACTTAGGTAGATGAAGCTTTTAATAAATTACTGGTTAGAGGAGGGTTACTATCTTGCAATATACGACAGTACTGCTGGTAAAGGAGAATGCGTTTAAAGGGTGGATTGTTTCATATTCCCAAAACTGCATAACTAACATTTCTATTCAATTTCTTATGGATTTCTTATTATACCTTCTCAAAGTGGTCTGTTAATTCAAATGTAAATTACTTAGAGTTCCAACAGAGACGTAGTGATGTTTTCTTTCTGCATGGGTCAAAGCTCAATGGTAGATATCACCACCGTAGATTTTAAGTTTCATACTGAGTTCTTTAAAAAGGACAATATAAAACCACAATTATTGTATATAACCCCACATAACTGATAATGATTTGAGTTTCGCACTTGCTTCTCTAGGGTAAATACTATTTTTTACTACCCCTTGACCAGGAAGTGAAATTTTCTTTGGTAAGCAATTTAGTGGTCATGTTCATCGAGAACAAAAACGTAAAGTTTCGATTCTTATAAAGTAATAAGTCTTTTTATAACTTTAAATAAAACGCTGCAAATTTTACGTTAAGTAAAGCGTCTTAGGTTGCGTGATATTGAATGTTTGCGCAGTTTTAAATATTATGTCATATCTGACTAAAATTTAGGATGGGTCAGTACATGGGCCAGAACTTTTAATGCTTAGACATGCTTCAATTTCGTCAGAAGTACATCTCGGCACCAATATTTGAAATTCGGCACTGTATTTGGTTCAATGGCATCATCACATTGGGTTGACGGATATGGTAAGGATCATAAGCTTGCGGAAGGATATAGGACAACTGTTGTCGTTGCTATGTATATATTTCCTTTTATAAAATACATATTTTCATCTGTAATAAATTTCATGAATGTCGTCTTGTCCTACTGTAATCTCATGACCCGAAAGGTATCCCCTAAACCAGTAGTGAGGGGATGCTTTTGGACAAATCAGAGCGCCTCATTTAACTATTGAGCTTTCAACATTTAAACAGTAACGTTGCTGTAACAAAACACTATTGCCAACTAAGCTTTTACATTTCTAAAAGCTTCGTGAAGTAATTCGTTTTTTTTTTTACTTTAAACAATTACTTGTGGCGTCATTTCCGATAGAATTGGTCGTAATTTTGTCACAATTTTCAATTTTGTAGCCAATTTGCACATCCTGTCGATATCGGAAGGCCATTCTATTATTCCATGTCGTCCACAGCCTGCGGGCAACAATTCCATTACAATTAGTGTTAAAACAAAGTGAGCCTTGAACATTGTAATCGTTCGTCAACTATCTAGACGCACATTTGTTTCGTGTTGTCGTACAACAACGTGCATCTTCATTCAGTTATAGTTGCGTGGATACTTAAGACAGTCGCGGATCAACGCGCACTAGAATAATTTTAGAATACACAGACGTATTAAAATTTGTGTGTAAATATGTATGTATGCAAGTCGGGTTGGTAAATATAGAAAGCTCGACTTTGCGGGTGGCTGTGACCATGATACGCGCGATGAGATTGAAGATCGAGATGCGACAACTGATTATAAAAATACACGCGGTTCAGTTGTAATCGTGTGCTGTGAGAGCGAAGAAGTTTTTAATATGGTGCGGTAATAAAGAGTTTGTTGACAAAACATGTCGCACGTGCCATAGATACCCAGAAAACTAGTAAGGAAAGGGAGACAGTTGGCCGCGACGAGACAGTTTTCTTGTTTTTCAAGTTTTGGAAAATGTCCAAAGAAATCACGAGGCCAACGTGATGTTTCAAAATAGGGACTAGTTTTTCGTTTAGTGTTTTTACGAACGTTTTTCGGCACCTACGTGTAAGCGAATGTATAATATCTAAAGTGAAGTGTTTTGCTAAGTTAATGAAAGGTGAAAATTGTGTTAAATAAATGTATCTTCCTACAGTTTTCTAAATTAGAAAGAGATAAATGAATTAGTAGGTACTTGAAATCAGGAAGAAAGAGATGCAAAATTTGATTTAGCTCTCA
>NW_020440190.1:5566-6144 GCF_000699045.2 Agrilus planipennis | reverse complement strand
ATAGTTTAAAGTATACGACACATACAAATTAATATAATAAATTAGTAAACAATTATGTATCTCACGTGTACATAGTCTCTATATGCGTCTTTTAGGCTATCATGAGGGGTTCCATTGCGTCGGCCTTGCGTTTGTTGTTTTTCCTGAATTGCGTTATCACGCTGTCTTCATTTTTTAATAAAAGACCATCTTTCCCCTTTTTAAAAAGTCTAGAAAATAATAGAAAATATATTAAAGATGTATTACAATTTTAAAGATTTTTTAATTTAAAAAGCGTTACCAATCGTGTGATAATTGAATACAATAACTGTTATAAACGCGTGCAATGCAGTCTTATCAGTGTTAATACAATTGTCACGATCCAATTGGTAAAGTATCGAGTGCACGAACTTTGTATTTTGATAAGAAATTGTTATCAACTACTAAATCCTGTACACTTGCAAAATTAAGAAAGCAGTTGGTGTTACAGTGGTGTTTGAAAACGATACAATTTGTGGACAAATGTGAATTATTGTTTGTGCTACTAGAATATTCATAATTTTTTAAATTTTAATTAAGAAATTAAAATTTATTGTACT
>NW_020440190.1:0-2626 GCF_000699045.2 Agrilus planipennis | reverse complement strand
ACGTCGCCCAGTAAGGGAGTCTGCACTGAAACATGATCACCCCTGGGTGACAAATGACTACCCTCATATGCTTCATACTTCTTATTCAAAAGAGGTTCAAACCCCAGATGGTCCGATACATTCCTTAAATAAATATAGAAAAATGTAATTAGAATTGATTATTGAAAATGTAGATAAATAATTTTTTTGCGCTATTTACAACTTACTAGTTACCAGGCTTAATCTCAAGGTAAATTAAAATATGAACTGGTCATATGCCTACTTTGGATGTACGTGATTGGAATTAATTTCAACATTCGTTCAATCTCATTAATTATATAACTCACCAATTATTTACATCAAACAACAACGGAACTTTGTCGTTGTCCATTTCGATTCGCACTTTCAACTATAACTAACTATTGAATAGAAGCACAGAAAATCCACGTTTTTGCGTTATGTTACGTTGAGAAGGCTGAATTTCGTCAAATGTTGTAAATTAACTGATAGAAGTGTTGTTACTTATTATTAAGATTATCACAAACAAACAGTGTCACAGCCACTGCGTAGAGTTAAGTTTCACTAGTATTGGCGTACATACTTATTTAAATTTATTGGTAAACTCAACCGTGGTTTTCTGTGTGGTGAAATATAAAAAAGATAATCGGTTATATGAAGACATCCATTCTTTAGAAAATAACAGGAAACATTTTTCTCAGTGCACTGTTGCGGTGAAACTTTCTAAATGATTATAGGCGATTAAAAATGCCCAATAAATATTATCTATGTACACAAAAACATAAATTAACTTAACATAAATACATGAAAAACAACGTAAATGTGTCTCGTCGTCCACAAATCCGTACAATGAAATATTTGTATATCTTGTACACACAGATTATTTTTAGTTAGTATGTTCATAATATGATAAAACCATATAAGGATCACTGCAGTAGTAATGTATATGTCAGGGCTTGAAGATGATAAGTATCGAAAATATAAGGTTTTTCTTTCGGTAATTGTGAAACTATATCTACTGATTAATGCAAGACTTTTCAAACTTATACTTAATCTACCAAAGTATAAATCGAATAACGATAAAGATAAAGTCAGTTGTTTGATATAATATACCAAATAGTTTAGTTTACCTATAGACTATGCAATTATGCATATGTAACTGTAAAAGATGCATCGTGTATAATGCGAAACAAATTAATTAGCATTATGCATAATAAATATCCCTCTCATTTCATGCAGGGGAGCAAAACTTAATTTATATATATGAATCATCCTGGATTTCATGATCAGCTTAAAAATACAATCTTTTTGCGATGATATCACGATTATCAAAAATAAATCTATGTATATCTAATCCATCTTTTATATTACCGTTTTTATCGATTACTACAACAATAAAAACTGTGCCTTTTATTCGAATCAGGGACATATAATTGTAGTAACAGTTTATAAAAAGTAAAAGTACTGCGTGATTAGGAAACAATCAAAGAATGTACTTTTGTAAAAGGTAATAGCTTGTGAAATCGTTATGCACATGAGAATATTGTTGCAACTCAAATATGTGAATTTTTTATTTTTGTTCGCCCTGTATATAACGCGCAATATGCCTTTCATTAGCCGGAACAAGTCCTTTCAAAAATCGTTTGATTCGTTCGAGATTGCCCTCTTTTTTCAATTGAACTTCCTGTTGAGCGTTAACTTAAGGATAAGAATGTAGAAATAAATACTCACAAACTTTGCAATAGTGTGTAACCTTCACGGGACATTTCTAAAATTGTCGGTAATTATTTTACCACTAAATAGACAATAAAAAAGCAAACACAGCACAAAAAGTACACAAACAACTTCTACATTTTTGTCGAGTGTATGCGAAAATGAAATTAATAAGTGTACCGACGCGAACTTTTACTTCAAAATAATGTAAAGCTGGTTCTTGAAACACTCACGACTATATACGAATACGTACAGCGGAACGGCTTAAACTATGCTAATGCTAAATAAGAGAAAGTTTACTATTAGTCCAATCCAGTTCGTTTGTATTTATTTTTAATATTATGATACATTACATGCTTTCAGTTACGTTTGGCGCGATTAATAACTTCTTCAATGTGAGCAAAATTTGTGGACGGTAGTAACAATGACCTTGAAAGATAATTCTTAGGTTTTACTTGCGGTTTTACCGTCATCCGTGGAAAATTTGTTACCTCATTTCAGTCATAATATAAGTCTTACTTAGGAAGCTGTTGTCCTAAAGTGGAATCGTATAGATTTAGAAATTCTCATTCAGAATAGCGAAACAGTTAAAAAGCTGCACAAACCAAAAAAAATTTAATATTTTCCTTAATTTTTGCTGCATTTTGTAGATTTTTATCTTTTAATAGAATATAATTTATATTCTAATAAATACGTGTTTGATTTGTTATAAAAGTAGGACAATTAACAATGTTTTTCGAAAAACAAATCTTTCAATTTTTCATAAAGTGAAGATTGTACATAACAAAAAAAAAACAGTTTAAACTTGCAAACGGCAGTTTTTAAAACAAAAAGAATACACAAATGACATTTTAGAATGCAATATCAAACATACGAGTACGTATTAGTATGCATATTATCGCCTTTTTTATGATAA
>NW_020440189.1:4506-6146 GCF_000699045.2 Agrilus planipennis | reverse complement strand
GTTTATGCACCTAGAAAGGTACCAATAGACAATATTAAATACTCAAATTTTATGAATTTACTAGACAAACATATTAACTACAATAAAAAGGCATTGAAACAGTGTGGAAGTTTCTTATCAGAAAAACATTGAAATAAAATAAAAACAGTTCTTTAATTAATGTGAATATGTGTTTCGCTCATTACATTGTGAGAATTTTCAATGCAAGATTGACTTGGAAGAGTTTACCAATTACCATTATTTCTCTCGATAATATTGTTTTTATCTATGCAATCATCACGGATATCTTAATACTAAGTTTCCGTACAAATTATAGTTAAAATGAGTGGGGAGGAAGAGATTTCTGATTCTATTCTATTCTGGTTGTTCATTAATTTGACTGTTTGTATTAAGTGTTATTGATTTTCAGAAATTCTAGTAATGATAATTTTTGCTTTTATTTATAGCATTACAACTATATGTAGCATGTGTCTTATAAAGTCAGAGTGTCCCAAAGTAATGTAATGGTCTGAACCTCTCAACTACTAGTTTCCTATCAAATTTTTGTTTTTAGGTGTTCATTAATTTTAATTTCTTTTACTACTTGTTTGACTTAAAAGATAGCATCACATTTTTTACAGATTGTTTCGTAGATTCAACTTTTTTGTCTGATATTGGTTTTTGATTTTTATTTATCAATAGATTTCATAATGGACTATTCTTACATTCCACTGTGGATTCCTAGTTTCCAAGCTTTTAGACAATGTTTGCTGCACTACATTCTTCAATTCATAACGTTCTTCAGAAGTTAACTCAACGGGAGAAATTTCTAAAACCCCTAGAAGTTGTGAGCTAAGAGATTCATATGCAGTTAAGTTTTTTATTTCTAAACAAGTATTCACTCTGGCTGTAAATACCACCTTTTCAACTTTTTGTTTCACATTTTCACTGATAGAATTGTTTTTTATCGAATCGGATATTATTTCGATTAGAATACAGTAGGAATTAAACTTTAGCCGTTCCTGCTTAATAGTTTCTAATAAGTTGTTAATTTTCTGTTGGATGTTACAGGAATCGACTACACTTCCATCAAACATCTCAGTTGAAGGTAATTGGAGTGAATCAACATTTTTAGACATTTTATCTTACACTGTATATTTAATTATTAATAGGTAAATTTGCACATACAACTTGCTTATTATTTGTACAAATTAAACTTATTTATTCTGCTATCTTATGTCCGTTTTAAATTTGCCATAAGCCTTATTATTTATGGGTTTTGACAGCCTACTAACGCCTACTAAGCACCTAAGCAGTGTTGCCAATGGACGCCTATATTGAGTAGTATGAATCTGGTACCCGATATAAATAATTCGCTGATTTAAACTTTACCATTAAATTATGTGTTATTTGCAGTTTTTAAGTACGTAAGTAGTTTAATTGTGCGTCCACTATTTTTGTTAAAAAAAGGAAAAATTGTTTCGGGCGCAAGTGGAAATTCAATGTCAATTTATTCAAACAATATTAAAGATATCCTAATTTAATTGACGCAGATCGATTGCTCGTCATTTGTGCTTGAAGACAAAGGTATTATGGTAAGCAGAATATATCCTTATGTTATTTATTATTAATAACTACCTATAATACGCTGCTGTAGTCAG
>NW_020440189.1:0-4075 GCF_000699045.2 Agrilus planipennis | reverse complement strand
TGGAGGGATTTTTCTTGCGGACGCCATTGCCCTTCAGGCTAAACTCGTCGAAGTAAACGAATTTATTCATTTACATTCATCCCCACAATCACCTATCCCCATAACCGAAGACATTGAGTCTTCATCCGCTGCTCCCTTACCGACGCAGTTTTCTCCCAAATGGATTCAATGCCAAGTTCTAAGTCGTTCAAGGCCATTTCCGACAGCTCCTTTAACCGTCTTCCGCACACCGACCAACGAGAGAACGACGGCTTCGTCAAAGCCGGCGAACGTGCCAACAAGCGCCCACGACAACAACATCCCCTCTTTATTGATGATTTTCGTCGTTTATCCTCTTTTCTGGACAAATCCAAAGTCCATTTTTCTACAAACCAGCTCCAGCAAGATCGTGACCTTCATGTCGTTATCGGTCGGCCACCTACCGCGGCTGTCCCAAGGTTCCCAAAAAGACCTCCCCTCCCCCCCAAGAAAATCGTCACTCCTGTTGCTTCCCAAGGCACAAGAACTACCCCCATACTTCTGCTACCACCTTGGCAATGCCTCCCCAAAAACCCCACGTCAAGGTAGTAAGAACTGTCCCCCCTCCTCCAACCCAAAAGCGCAACACAAGCACTTCTCCAGCTGTTGTTGCAATCCCAAGTTTGGAACAAAAACTTCAAGTTATTGTCCAAACCATGGTCGTCACATTATCGCCGCCCTACAACAAACCACCAATGTCTAACACCGCCCACCCAAACAATCTCTGCATAGTACCTGGAATGCGCAAAGCATTAAAGGTAAATTGACTGAACTCGAGCGCTTCCTCGATGATAAGTTAATCGGTGTTGTTTGCATCACCGAAACTCACCTGCCCGAAAAAATCAAACTTTTCGTATCAAACTTCTCATCCTACAGAAGGGACCGTGAAAACGGCAGTGCCGGCGGTGTCGCCATTCATGTAAGGAATTCCTTAAAACACAGGCCTATCTCTTTGGTCACAAACTCGTTAGAAACAGTTGGCATCGAAGTTTCACTAACTTCCGGCCCTCTTAAGATTATCTCTCTATACACCTCGCCTTCGGATAGAAACTTTTCTGAACTCATCCTCCTTCTCCTCCCTCCAGGCGTTCCAACTATCGTCGCAAGCGATTTTAACGCTAAACACGTCTTTTGGGGCTGTAGACAAACCAATAAAAAAGGCACTTTCCTTCTTGCCAAAGTTTTCGACTTCAGTCACAGTTGAATCCCCCTAACCCCACATTTCTCTCTACCCTCACAATCAATTCCCTGACATCCTCTACATTTTCCTATCGTCCTCTACATTTTCCTATCGTCCTTAACGCACTTAGCTCGGACCACTTTCCAGCTATAATTAATGTCGGCCGCCCAACCAACAACCCCCGAAATCCAACCACTTCACTAGACTGGCTACACATCCGCTACACCCTCGAAACATCTTCATGCAGGTGCACCCTAATTCGCACAATAGTGAAACTCGACGAAGGTCTGAATCTCCTTTCAAACGACATTACCAGCGCCATCGAGCTCTCTACTACATCCCACCCCACGTCCGCCCCAGACAAAACTCTCCCCGCAGATATTCTTGACCTCCTATTAAGAGGAAATACGTAATTTCCGCTTGTTAAATTTCGTCCCCACTGCTTCCAACATCAAACACACGTCCCTCCTTGAAATCTTCTTCACCATCCGATCTCTGAGAAAGAGAAAACCTTGGCGCTGACGGAATTACTCTAATCTGTCTATCTAGACACTACTCGACTTTCCTCCTAAACTAAACGACTGTTTCAGAAGACCCTGCCACATTCTCTTATGAGCTGTTCACCCTTGCTTAATTCTGGTTTCATTTTTTAGCGCGAGTGCCCACCCTACTCTTCATGGTGGGAGACACTCCCCTCCCCACTCATACCTCTCCTCTTACCAAAGAACCTTCCCTTGGGATGTACAACCTTCTTGTTGGTCTCCCTACTCGAGGAAGGGTTTTAGTCGGTTTCGCTTCGGCGAATCCGGCAGTATCCTCTTTCGGGAGTGTTTTTTGAAGATTTCCCCTCCTCGAGGAAACACTAAACAAAAACATTTGACGAGTTTGGGTACCCAAGGCGTGTAATAACCGATGGGGGATTAGCTTTTACTAGCAGAGCGTTTTATGAATGAGAAGGGCATTGATGGGGAATCGATCAAACGAAAATACCAGCCCTGAATTTTCTCCAGCAGACCGATTGTTCTCATATCGGATTAGGTGAACAGTTGATTTAAAAAGGAGTGATGACACTGTTAGAGCAGGGCGAGAGCGCTTGCAAGCAAATAGGCGTAAGGCGGGCGAGGGATTGAAAAGAGTGTCAAGTCAAATGAAGGCGAGATATGATAAACGGCGAAAGGTTGCAACTGAATACAAAGTAGGTGATTTGGTGTTATGACGTCAAACAGCTGCTAAGCTATGAGACAAGGGTTTTAACAGAATCCTATATCACTGACCTCTAGGTCCCATTTATATCATTGTTTCTGTAAACTCACTAGCTCATATTGCAATCGGGGAATCCCCTCTGCATCACAGATATTATTAAATAGCAGCCGCCAAAGCCGCCTATACACAGAACAAAGAATTATTATAATATAAAATTAATGTGGTATGTTCGGAAAAGTTAAATACCTAATAATTTATCTTAGCTCTTGGTATTTTTAAGGTAGGGCATTGCCCCACAATGCCCCCTCCCCAGCTGCGGCCGTGTAGCCAGATATATATTTTTTTGGACGTGCCTTAGCCGTATGTCGTAATAATTTCGTGGCTCAAAAAGTGAGGGAGATGGCATATGGTTTCGGACTAATGCTATCTCTTTCATGACACGCTTATGCACCATCGTGAGAGAGATGGATATTGTCCGAAACTTAATTCCACCTCTTTCTTTTGTTGTACCACAATTCTGACCGCTAAGGCATGTCCATTAGTAAACGTCGATGATGAGTACCATGATTCTATAGGTGATTCCATTATTCTAAGGTAATCTCTCTTATCTATGCTCTTATCTATGGGTAATCTCCAGGTAATCTCCAATTTCATTTATTTTTGTTTATGTGTCAAAAGTATTTGTCTAAAAGTTTATTGTGTTTAAAATATGGATTTAAATATTCAGAAACTACCGGTGTTCGTATTTCCACCAGCTTTAAAATTCTATCTTAATTCAAGACAGACTCATAAACAACTGCTGACACTGTATAATCCGTATGAATTCCCTGTTAGATTTAAAGGTAATGATGATTACATTATACTTCATAATTGAACTGGTAAATTAGAAATACGTTTGTAGTTTTGTGTACATCTCCTAATAAATATACTGTGATAGACCCAGAAGGTAGTATTGGACCATCAAAATGTGTCGATATTGTTATAAGACATACAATGCCTTTATTAGCTCATTGTAATATTACGGACAAATTTCGAATTACTTTGCAAGATCATACAACCAAACAGGTGAGCTTTAATCAACATGTATCATTGCCATAAATACTGAGGTGGAATTTCAATTTTATCTTTTCAAGAATATATGTCTTCAGGTATTGGGTAAAAGGGATATAGAATCTAAATTGTTACAAGCAGAATCCGATACTAGTTCAAATGATGGTGATAATTTTCACTCTTTACCTCATGCAGAAAAAGATCTAGATGAACCACGGAATGTTCAGTATCCAATTAAAAACATTCAAAGGTATTTTTTAATAAAAATAAAATTGAAAATGTTTTACATATTATGAAATATAATTAATGCACATAAAAAATAATTAAAATAAATATATGGGTTTATTTCATAAGCTTGACATATTTCGGTAGATACTATCATGCTCAGTAGTTAGTAAACACTGAAATCTAATACAAATTTTTCTGTATATTATGGGGAAAAGCTACCATGTATATTAATACATCATATTAAATGATTGTGATATGTGAACAATTATCTTCATGTGGTTATTTACTAATTTATCTAAATTTAAGGTTTATGCACCTAGAAAGGTACCAATAGACAATATTAAATACTCAAATTTTAACAAAACAAAGAATTATTATAATATAAAATTAATGTGG
>NW_020440188.1:0-6159 GCF_000699045.2 Agrilus planipennis | reverse complement strand
AAGGCCTTACTCCTTGGGATCTACAATTTCACATCAGAGATTACTTCTCTCGAGTTGATGATCATTAAATTTAAATTCTTTATTTTCTTATGTTAAGTGGGACAAGATGTTAAATATACTTAAAAATGTAGGGATGAGTTACAGAGATAGAAGAGTGATACTTAGTTTGTTTAAACAGCAACAGGCAGTTATAGGGATGGGAGTGCAACGTAGAGAAGTAAATATTAGGAAGGGAGTCAGACAGGGTTGCACACTGTTACTTCTACTTTTTAATCTATACATAGAAGAACGCGATTAACATCATTAAAGACAGTACAAGTGTAGGGATAGCTATACAGGGGCAAAAAATTAGTGTGCTTAGATTTGCAGATGATATAGCAGTATTAACATATATCACACAACAAATACTGCTCAGCAAGGGAAGATCAAGTAGGGAAAGAGCGAATATAATGATAAGTAACGAAATATTAGAAGTGATCGATTGTAGATATCTAGGAAGTCAGATAAGTCAGGACGGAAGGAGTAGATACTTGACTATTTATATTTATGAAAAGATAACTGAAAGTATATTTACGAATTTCCCGGTATCTTCTCGCATTTTTCAAAAGATGATGCCTGCGTTTGATAATTTGATGTAAGAGAATATCTCTATGTTCGATTCTCAAAACTCGCCACTAGTGTATGTACGCCTGCATCATAATTTTCGAAATCAATTTGGCTTGTTACGTATATTTTAGGAACTTTTACAACACTAATCAAATAGTATGGAGTTAATAAAAGTTTTATAGATCGTTTACGTCCAAACTATTGTCAGTCAGTCGAGTTTAACTAGTTTTTGACTACTGCGCAGAATATTGAAAAATTCCGACACTTTTGAACTATTTTGGGGGGCTATAAAAATGTGCAAAAGGTTTTTTTACTAAATTACTCGTCGAAATACGTACTTAATTTATATAAAAGCAAACAAATATTGCCATCCAAGAATAGCAGAATCAACAGCTTACTTAAAAATTGGAAACGAAAAACTAGAAAAGTCGCTGAGTTTTGATATTTACGAAATCAGACCTGTAATCAAGATGGAAAATGCGAATAAAACAGAAAGTAGCGCAGGGTTGAGTCGTTTTTAGAAATTCGAAAAAGGTTGGTACAAGTATAGGTTTGGAGTATATCTCTGTACGGGTGCGAAGTGTAGGAGATAGACTAGGCGGAAAAAAAACAGTAGAACAAAGAACGCTGTGGAAGTCATAGGGTGGTAAGCCACTTATTGACACACAAAGGATTAGTTGCTGACATACTTAAAGTAAAAACAAGTAATTAGTTGCAGAGGATAACCGAGACTGAATTATTGTCAGTAAAAAGTTACAGATGTGGCATTTTGCAATTTTCGGAAAAACTTTCAACGGTGATTTCTTTTTTTGCCAGCTCCTGTTTCACCAACTTTCAAATTTCTGCTTATTTTAGTGTCTTTTTTTTTATTACGACCTTTTAGACTTGATTCCCACTATAGATCCGCTCTGGATACGTTCTCGATCCAGTAAAATATTGCTACAGGAAAAATGTGGATGCACCCATATCCTTCTTTTCCTTTTTCTTCGTTTTAGAATTGTTTCATAATCTTTGTCCAAAATCACAGCTAATTCTTCTGCACACCTCAACCGGTGAAAAGTGAATGATGCGCTATCGAAACCTGAGCAATAGTGTGAGAAAAAACATTCATTCCTATAGTGTGGATCGATCCATAAATTCCCTATTTGCTAACTTTTGAATAGTAACAAGCGGGCTGAAAATTTCGTAGGCTAGCATAGAAAAAATTATTTTTTGTGATAGAATTTGATTTTTGATTGATTAGTTCCCTTCAAGGGCGATACAACGATTATAGCGGTCAAACGATTTTTCGATGCCATTTTTATAATACGATTTGTCTTTAGCCTCAAAATAGGCTTCAGTTTCGGCGATTACCTTTTCATCGGCGCGAAATTTCTGTCCAGCGAGCATCCTCTTGAGCTCTGAGAATAGAAAAAAGTCACTGGGCGTAGATCTGGAGAGTACGGTGGATGCGGAAGCAATTCGAAGCCCAATTCATGGAATTTTGTCATCGATTTCATTGATTTGTGACGAAATTCCTTTTTATCCATTTTATCAAAGTAACGAAAGTTCTTTCACTAAAAATGCTATAACTCAGATACTAATGGTGCAACAGTTGCCAAATTTATACACAGGGCTAACTAAAAATCGTATGGATTTGATACTAGTAGAGGCAAATATGGATCAGCCTACCAACTTTTCAACTCGCCTTATATATATATATATGTCATATACCCTTAGATACATAGATAATTGTTGACTTGTAACAGATATATATTCATAAATATACACAGAAATACAAAATCGATGAAAGAATTTTGGGAGCGATTTTGGTCTGGAGCCCCAATTCTGGACAATTACCGGTTTAGGGTTTCTCTCACCGTTGCAGCTAAATTGTCGTTTTTCGAGAAATGGTAAAAGTAACTTACGTAAGCAAACGAAAAACGAATGGTTTGTTTGAAGTAAAATCTTTTATGCGTTCGTTTCATGCCAGAACGTTAAATTACACCTTCGATGATGTTAATCACTATATACGTGCATTGCACATTATTCATGTATACGTACATGTATGTATTGCATATACAAACGTTATAACGCCATATGTATGTAAGAAAGCAAATTCACTGCATGCGCATAGTAACAAAGGCGGCCGTTAATAAATAGAGCGTAAGTCCAACTTTATAACGTTAACTTCTTTCAGCTCTTTTGTTCTCG
Source organism: Agrilus planipennis (assembly GCF_000699045.2). Lineage (NCBI taxonomy): Eukaryota > Metazoa > Arthropoda > Insecta > Coleoptera > Buprestidae > Agrilus > Agrilus planipennis. Next base: position 3,360 of record NW_020440188.1, on the reverse strand, counting down.
ATTTTTCCTTTCCTTTAATTAATCAAACGACAAATCCAATGTTCAGTACTCTGCTTCTAACTTACTAGATTGCCTTTATTACTTGTATTTATTTCTTCTTTTGTGTTTCTGGTATTAAAGTTTTAAGAGATTGGGGTATTTGATTGAACAAAATAATTCGAAGTGGTCTGTATTCTGTCGAAACTACCAGACGCGGATCGCGATTTCGATCTTTTTGAATCTCATCAGCGCATCGTACTACAGATGGCGCTCACCACGCCATTTGTGGTATTTTCGAAAACGCGCTGTTAAGACAGCAGGTAAAGGTTGGTGTGTGTTCTGTCGGAGCTGCCTGCGACGCGCTGATGAGATCCAAAAAGATCGAAATCGCGATCCGCGTCTGGCAGTTTCGACAGAATACAGACCACTTCGAATTATTTTATTCGATTAAGCTAACGTGCCTATCACGTTGAGGTGAGCTACGCCGGGATTAGTTTCAGCAAGTAGATATCCATATTTTTAAATGGACCTTGTTGGAGCATACGTAATCCTCAAATGTAGCATCGTACTACCACAGATGGCGCTCACCACGCCATTTTTGGTATTTTCGGGGTATTTGATTTTTTTTTTGTATTATCGTTAAATTAATTTCCTAAAACGTAAGATCGAAATTTGAAAAATGAAAAATAACGAATATATATAGGATTAAAATAGGTACTGAACTGTGACGTCATTTTTAAGAATAGCTATAAAATCGTGAGAGAAAGACAGAGATAACACTTGAATAGGCTAAGGCTTTCACGGCTTGCGTTATCTGAAGTTTGATCAATATTCGGGCTTGATAACGATCTTAATACAGTCACAACGAAAGACTTTCCGCCCTCGCTAAATTCTTTGACGATGATAACCGCAGCTGTTGGCGAAACGTTAGATAAACGACTCCATCGGTGTTCTCATCGAAGAATCGATGCAAAAATTCGTGTTCTGTATTCTTTTCAGTTATATTTGTCTATTTTTCACCTGATTGAAATCCTGGTCTAAATGAAATTTGTTATTTATTATTCCTGAAATAATAGACTTTCTGATTATAATTGAGATAATAATTTATCAATAATCCAAACTGTAAATACGTGTAAATACTATTGTTATATCAAATCCCCCAAACTGTTCTTCTTGAATTTATGATTTTCACTATTTAATCCTCTTATTTTATCCGACCATACTTGGATTCCCCAGTGAGGGTGAAATCTATGCGCCCCTTGTGACACAGCTGGGAGGATAACTAGCTCCTAGCCCTTTCGATATAGTCATGCGCTTCAGCGCAGTTCCGCTCTAGGTCAGCATAGCAACAACGTAACAACCAATTCAGGACTTTCCTCATGTGGGATGAATAAAACTCGTTACTCTTGAAAATAATAAAAAAATTAAATCTAATTGTATGAGAATAATAAGCCNTGATGATGAATGCAGTATCAGAAATGTTTCATAATTGTTCGACTAAAGAATTCATAAGTTGTTAAATATGTGATTTTAAACCATTTGGCTCGGATAAACCTTTTTCACGAAAAAAAAATCCACCTTTTTGCAGCATTTTTATTTAAACTAAAAAAAAGCAACTGAATTGAATTTGATGAAACGTCCATCGACTGACATTGATTTTGAAATATTTCACTTGTCACTCGATGGAAATCGACATTATTTTTTGTTCGCGAAATTTCACACAGGAAAGAGATGACACGCAAAAATAGTAAAAATTGCTTCTATTTTTGGACCTATTGCGATAACTTTAATCCCATATTATTCTGTTGGCAGCAGAAAGTGTGTATTCGAGAAACTTGAAATTATATTTGATAAAAAGTTTGCGAACGTTTGACTATGCATTAATAATTTATTTTGTTTTTGCAATCAAAACGTAACACCGTTTTTTCATTTTCTAAAACTGTTAACTCTTTTGCCTTATTTTTTTCTAGTGATATTTTATGTTAATATAATAATTTAAAATTTGTTTAAAAGATCGTACAATTTTTGTGTTCAACATCTGTAAAGTGACTGTTTTCAGTGTAAATATGTGACATAATGTACACATGAGATTGACTTGAAGTGTGTCAAAATATGAAGCGATATCGACAAGTTGGTTACATGATAGTTGTGTAAAATTGCGATAAATGCAGTTGTACATTTAATCTCTCTCTTTCTCTCTCTCATGATAAACCCGTAACATTTATCTGAATACACGTGAGCTTTATCGGATTAGCAAGTGTAAGTATATGCACTACTACTTCTTATCTACCATCAGGATGTTCGAATGTCCTGCTACTGTTGGCAACGATGCCATAATTACCTACCGTACAAGCGCACGTGTCGTAAGTATAGGGAAAGAGCGAATATATGAAGATAGGAGACGAAAAATTAGAAGAGGCGGTTGATTTTAGATATCTAGGAAGTCAGGACGGAAGGAGTAGTAGGGATATAAAGCAGAGGATAGCGCAGGGTCGAGTCCCCTTCAACAAAAAGAAGTCATTTCTATGCTCACGAACGGTTAATTTAAAAATTCGAAATAGATTGTTAAAGGTGTATATCTGAAGCGCGACGCTGTACGAGTGCGAAACATGGACGATAGGCGTGGCGGAAAAGAAAAGGTTAGAAGCGTTCGAAATTTGGTGTTATAGGCGAACGATGAGGAAACCGTGAATAGGGAAGGTTAGAAATGAAGAGGTATTTTAAAGAATAAGAGAACAGAGGACTTTAAGGAAGTCAATAAAAAATAATCGAGACAGTTGGTAGGACACCTTCTCAGGCACGAAGGACTAGTCAGAAACATATTAGAAGGAGAAATAGTAGTTAAGAGGAGTAGAGATAAAGCTAGATTAAATTAGCATTCTTGTTTTATGGTCGAACACTGTTTTACAATTTCTGTCGCTTATTGGTATATCATTTTTTGATTAACCATAACTAGTTCGATATGGTCACTTTACAGACTTTTAATGTTTATAAGCATGAGGCTCGTTTTAATGGTTTTAATTCGACCCTGACTCTCTCATTAAAAATCCGCCAATCAAGAATTAAAATTTGATTCGAAGGCATATTAGTAGCAATTTTTGCACAGCTAATGCCGGCTACACGCCTCTCCGGTAATCGGAAAAATCACTATCCGGTACATCTGTAGTTGAATACTTTTTACGGTCAACTGCGAAAAAAGGCTTCTAAGAAAGTTGAAATTTAAATAATTCTATTTTTAAAAAATACATTTAACACGTAACTTTTTGAAAACTCATATTTGACCATTATAAATAATTGAAAAACCACCTGTGTTCTTTTTTAAATACATTGGTTATAGATGTGGAAACTAAAACAAGAGGTAAGTTTCATTTTAACGTACTC
>NW_020440187.1:6650-7517 GCF_000699045.2 Agrilus planipennis | reverse complement strand
AAAATGAATTTTTACCACGCTGTGTCGAGTCGCATTTTTTTATCACAGAAAACCTAAAAAACATTTTATAAACATCTACTACTGATGAATACATGATGGAAACAGACGAGACTCACATGAAATGTGGATATATTAATATACCTATGCCTATGTACCGTATTATTACTTGTGCAATATTCGGGCTTATTGTAGGTAGGTACTATTCAGCACTGTAACAAGCAGTTTGCAATATGCAGGTAGGTACACGAGCGCGTGACTATCAAATTATCACGGTAATGATTTACGTTTGTAACTACTGTTGCCTGAAACGATCCACACTCTGGGCACAGGTATGTATTGTTATGAAACTTTTCTACTTGCAACTGACGTTAATTAAATACATATAGGGTTTGCTAAAATAAATATCAATATGCAACGTATACTTTTATATCGTGTACTCTCACACAACTCCTGTATGATGTACGAGGTCTGTTCAAAAAGTATCGCGAATTTCGTGTTTTTTCAAAAATTATTTATTTATTCATGAATATCTTTTTTGACCCCTTCAAAGTAGGTAATTCCTACCAGATAGTTATACACCTATGTCAACGTTTTTTCCGATCCTCGAAGCAGTTCAAAAAAAATCAGTTGTCTGGAATATCGGTTTACTGACGATAGTTGAACGTGACAACGTCATAAGAAAATACTGATGGAATGGTTTCATTTTTCAAATATTTTGTATGGATATAGAGAAGGAGGTAAATGGAAATGTATTATTGTATAGCAGCTGTCCACGCGGACGCATCGCTCACTCAAGTAGGAGAGAGACAGATGTCGAACGCTGCCGAACGCGGAGGCCGATTGTGCCTCTTTGTCGCTCGTTCCGCG
>NW_020440187.1:2250-5754 GCF_000699045.2 Agrilus planipennis | reverse complement strand
ACCGAAACCGAAACCGAATTTCGGCAACGGTCTCAGTTTCGGCCGAAACCGAAACCGAAACCGAAACTTCCTTATAAGGATCATGTTTTGAGAGAAAAATAAAGAAAACGTTATTATAATCAGTCAGTTTTATTTTTTTATCTTTAAATCACATAGCTCTGCAGTCTTTGACATTTTCACTTATTGATAATCAAATCAAAATCAACATAACAACCCCTCATTTAAGAAAATACTTTAATTGTGCTTTAAAAATACTTAAAATAGGTGAGATGTTTATTTGAGTAAGTATAGTAGACTAGACTCATTTTGCTTTTGAAAATGCGAAATGTCTACTAATCTACTTCGCTTGAATGGAATTTAACGCGCCGAACATGACCGAGCAGAGCGCGAGAACTCCCGAGCGCAGTATCGGTTTCGGTGGTAGTTTCGGCAGGTTTGCCGCCGAAACCGAAACTAAACCGAAACTCGTTTTTTTTTGCCGAAACTCGACCGAAACCGAAACCGAACTTTCGGTCGGACACTAGTTGTAATCATAAGGTTACAGTAGGTAAAGTCAACACGAACGAAATAAATATTATAGCACTCTTTTCTTTTCTTAAAATTGCCTTAGATTAGGACAGATTACGTCAGCTTGCAATTCAATAAGCATTTAGAGTTACAAGTTGTAATTTCGAGTTATAACTCGAAATTTAGAGTTTCAAGTAGAAAATTCAAATTACAACTCAAAAATAATTATATTTCACCCTTCTACTCTTGCGTACTCTTTGAAGCAGTTATGACAAAATTGACTAAATTCGTTTAATGAGAGATAACATTATAAATACGTAACACATATAATAGATCAGTAAATTAGTACGAAAGGAAGAAAATCCCTCAATTTCACAATAAGCAAACAGTAATCATGTAAAATTTAATCTGCTGTCAAATGCATATCCTGAGCTGTTCAGTTCTCCGTTTACGAAAGTCTGTCTTCTATTATAATGTATCTAATACAGATACATACAAGTTCACCAAGGATAAGTGTGTTACGAATGTTTGCGACGCAGCATCTCACACAAGTCTTATCACATTAATCATTTACACACGGCGTCAGCTTCAGAAAACAGTCAGATTCAGTCACAATACCTACGTAACAACATGATTAAATAATAGAGTACATATAAGTTTTCTACAACAGAACGACAACGTCTCGCCACCATGACAAAAGGGTAAGTTGCCGCTCACTGATTCGTCAAGTGTCAAAGAACGAGTAGGTACCTGTAGTGTCAATGTCAATAATATATTTCGGCACGTACCTCGTCCTCGTATTTTCATTAAAGTTTCATAGTTGTTGTTCAAGTTTGTATCGATTTCACCTAGATTTATTAGAAACAAACCAATATTACAGTGACGAGAGACGAAAAAACACGACTTTCTGTCTACGCACAAGGATAATTTACGATACATTTTCAATTCCCGTACATTGTTGAATGAAAATCGAATTTCTTTCACAATTAATCACATGTCCGACTACCAAGCCCACTTCGCTCTGAAACTACCAAATGTAGAACACAAGGCATAGGCATTTTAGAATGTTCTGGGTCGCGAAATACACCAGCAGAGACCTCATTACATTCATACAGTACACTTTATTGAGTCGATTGTAACCATGTAAACGACAACAGTCGGACGGTTATAAGTCCTAAGACTGGTTGGACACGCACCTCCACTCCTTCCTATCTTGAGCTAACCCTCGTATTTTCTTAAAACTAGAACATCCCATATCCTTAAACATTTGAGAACAGTAATCTAATGTAGGTCTACCTCTACCCGTCCTAACTACCAATTCTGTCTCTAATATGTCTCTGACTAGACCCTCATGACTCAGAGTGTCCTTCCAGCTTATCTTGCCTATTTCTTATTGACTTCCATAGAGAGTCCTTTATTCACCTATTCTCTCTAATACCTCCTTAATTCTAACCTTCTCTATCCACCATCGCCTGCAACACAACATTTCAAACGCTCCTAACCTTTTCTTTTCCACCGCACCCACCGTCCATGTTTCGCACCCGTACAGCGTCTCTCTCCAAACACACACCTTTAACAATCTTTTTCGAATTTCTAAATTAACCGTTCGCGAATATAGAAGCGACTTCTTTTTATTGAAGGAGACTCAACCCTACGCTATTCTTTGCTTAACATCATTACTACTCCTTTCGTCCTGACTCATCTGACTTTCTAGATACCGCAAATCAGCCACTTCTTTTAACTTTTCGTCTTCTATCTTTACATTCGCGCTCTTCCCAATTTTTTTTTCCCTTGCATACCAGTATTTTTCTTTACTTTTATTTATTTTCATACAATAATGTTTTGTCAATACCGTATCCATTTTATTTAAAGCTATCTCTACTCCTCTTTGCTAAATGCTAATACTTCTATGTCATCTGCAAATCTAACCATTCTAATCTTTTACCCCTGTATATCTATCTTTACAGTTGTACTGTCTTCAATTATGTTGATCGCGTCTTCGATGTACAGATTAATAAGTAGCGATGACAGTGTTCATCCCTGTCTGATTCCCTTCCTAATTTTTACTTCTCTATGTTGCAGCTTCAGCTCTATAACTGCCTGTTGCTCTTTATACAAACTAAATATCATTCTTCCATCTCTGTAACTCATCCCTACATTCTTAATTATATTTAACATCTTGTCCCATTTAACATTGTCAAAAGCTTTTTCTAAATCAAAAGATATGTAGAAACAGTATTGTATCGACCGAGAACTGTACCCTACGATAACCTACCCAATATAATAAATACCAAAAAACACCATGACAAACTTCGACGTGCACATTTCAATACATATGGAGTTTTCCCTAAAGTTTTTTCTTTAAAATAACGTTCTATCTATACCTACATTATCTTCTTTCTGTGCCCTTTTGTCGTTATAAACAATCGTCAAGATAAAAACATATTCATCTTATCCCTATTACAAATTTACTTCTTTACTTCATTCAAAGGCTAATTGTCTCGTTATCAGTAACAATCCGTAGAATTTTTTTAATCTGTACAGAAAAGCCCAGCAAATTTATGCCGAATGCGTGTAATTGGCTGTTGGGTGTACTCAAAAAAAGATCGAACTGAAAATTCAAAGATAACTTCTATGAATACAAATTTATAGAATCAATGTACGTTCTTTTAAGCTAGCTGGTAACTACCCGAGATAAAAATGTTCAGTCTCTTAGAGTCTCTGAAAGCGAGACTCGAGTCTCCGTCTCTCATCGAGTCTCTCCCGTGTCGCCGAGAGAGACTGTCGAGAGACTGTCAAAACAACTGTTTAGCGTCTCTGAACGAGGGACTCGAGTCTCTCAATTTTTCAGTTTTAATTCATTCAGTCTCTCTGTGAGAGACTCGAATCTCTGAATTAACAATTTTATCGTTCGAGTCTCTCATACAGAGACTGTGAGAGATCCATAAAAACATCTAGGCAATAACTGAGAGACTGTGAAAGACTGTGAGAGACGCT
>NW_020440187.1:0-766 GCF_000699045.2 Agrilus planipennis | reverse complement strand
CTAGCAAGGAGATCGGGCTGAAACTATAGCTACAAGCTATCCAAGGATGGTACTATAGAATGTCACCTCAAGGTAGGCCTAGTGGCGTCATCTCTTGGTTAGGCCGGAAACTTATCAATCCACCCTCGTATATCCTGCATATATTTTACGCGGGAACAAATGAAGCTCTTTTTCACCAAAATTGATAGCTTCTCACGACGTGCGTAAAGTGAAATGCCGCGTTCGTTTTAGATTGTTTTGAAAAATACCTTCCAATTCCAAATGGAATTAATTAAATTGCAGAATAACAAATTAGAAATTAATAGCTAACGTAAGACAAAATCATTTCTTGATGATAATACTAATCCAACGGTTAACAACTCTAGATTCTGTACACAACAACGTATGTTTGAGGTTTGAGCGCCACCCCTATTTTTTGTTATAGGAAGGAACATGTTTTTTCTTGCTATCGATAAAGATTTTCAATAATATCTGGACTCCACCTAAAACTAATTGCCGACCCTGTTTAATTTATTTTTGGCCTGCTTTTGGAGGGGTTTTGGAATGCATAGTGTGAAAATTCCCGATTAAAGGAATTCGAATTACCAGAGTTCTAATAGGTACTGTATATATATGTACTACCTTATGAGGAGATAAGAAGCCGAAAAATCGGAAATATACTTGTACTGTAGATAACAATTTTTATACAGTTTTTCTTTAATGTTGTATAATGTTTATTAGTTGATTAGTAATAAAAACGCAGCCGTAAAAGTAGGTATGCACACAA
>NW_020440186.1:0-6164 GCF_000699045.2 Agrilus planipennis | reverse complement strand
ATATTATTAATATGACCTAAGTCTATGTTAAAAGTAATGTTTCCACATTTTTCTATTACATTGATGCATAATCATATAAGCAATTTATTTTTAAGAATAAACACTCCAGTGGTGCAGGAAAAGGTAGTTTCGTTCGTCGTGAAGGTAATATCCACCGACTGGTAGACAAAAAAGATAAGGATGATGAAAACAACACATGGAATGGTAATTCTACACAACAAATGTGAAACATTAAATTTTGTTTTATTTATTTTGGTAATTAATTACACAATGCTACGCAACATATTGTTTATTAAAAATGTTCTGTATTATTAATTGATTTAATTATACCAAATGTGATTTAAAGATGTTAACTCATCATTGGAGAACTCTGATCTCTGTTCACTTGTATTTTACACTCTATTAATAAATAATTAATCACAAGATAATTCCGTTTGTGGCTAAAAACTAGATCTATATAGCGCCATGATGTGGTTGATAAATTATAATGTGAAAACCACCCTTTTCCTTTTCCGTCTACCCCCAAAAGCGCACGCGCTTTAGCTTACATGTACCGAATGTACTGTTACTTTTTATTGATGTTTTGGATGAGAAAATTACTAATTGCGTGTTACGGTTTATTTAATAGACAGTAAAATGTTAAGAAATATGAATGCATGAAGGATATTTATAATAATTATAGTTAGTTGGCNGTAATATCCATTTATTGATATGTTTTATCAGTCTTTTCTAACTCCCTTTGATAAGTATATCTACCACGTACCTTTTATTATCAAGCATTTACACATATAACTTTCTGTTATTAAAACTGAAACCGATTGAAACCGTTACTAATTCTTTCTTCTTTCCTTATTCAAACTGTAATCCATAGATAAGCTGTAATTCAACTTTCGTCAGAGGCACCAATATTTCAAGCATTAAATTCAAACGTATAATCAAAATATTACTATAATTGCAAAAACATATAAGAAAGATTGTACTAGTTAATAAATGACTACAGTAAATAGTACTGTACAGTATGTTTAAAAAACAATTTTCTCAATATCTCGGCAGCAGCTATTTAAAATTAAATTTTTACTATTGGTATGAACTCTGAGTCTATGATCATGGCATAGATAATGAGAACTGGTTGTGTCTCAATATTTGCCTTCTTCGCCCCTATCAGTCACTGTGAGCTCGAAACTGTTCCCACCATTGCTTAGTAGAGTGGTCGAAATTCACTTTTATGAACAATACCAGAGAAGAGAGACGTATCTCTTCTCTGACAATACTATGACGTAGTGTCGGCCATCATTCTTTTCTAATTGTTGCTGTTGTCGGCCATCATTCTCTTTCAATTGTTGTCGCATTGTCATTGATGTCGGCCATCATTCTTTTCTAATTGTTGCTGTTGTCGGCCATCATTCTTTTTCAATTGTTGTAGCATTGTTACTGATGTCGGCCATTATGGTTTTTTAATAGATGATTAAAATTTAAAGGAATTGTTTGTAAATATGTATGCAACACATCGTACACTTCAGCATAATTGTTTTTACTAACTTTCATTTACGTAATACTACTCTACTCTCTGCTGACAGCACGCATATTTTTTTTATGTATGTAATTAAATGAAGAAAATTGACAAATTTGCTTTTAAATGTTCCAAATGTTTATTTACAATCCCCTCAATTGTTTCGGCTTGTTAAACTTTTTCCAAGAATGAATATGTAATAATTCATTACTATTATATTAATTGGAACTCATTGTACGGCCAAAATATTTAAATGTAATTAATTCCTCAGATGCGCTTTAGGAGTATATTAAAAAGTTAAACAGAAATTGGTTCATTAAACATTGACTATCAGTTTTGATCTCATATTTTGTCTTGTCGTCTAGGTATCTATATCAAAATCTTTTAATAAAAAAACTAAGAAATTTTAATGAAATGATACTCGCTCTTATCTATCACTTTTGAAAAAGATTCAAAGTTGAAGGAAAAACGTGTCTATTACCCAAAAACGTGTTGTAGTAATTATGGGCAAGTGTCTCTTACTTAACTGTATTTATTTACCACAGTTTTTATTACTAAGCATCGTAATTGTAATGAACAAAATAAGAATTACTGGTTTTTACGTTATTACAATTTAAAGTTTAACGGATCCTGATTGGCTATTATATCAGCGGCCATTTTGACGATTCATTTAAACTAGGTCTAGTTTAGCACCTACATTTGATTTAAATGCCATTTCCTTCAAAATTTGGGAAACTGAAGCCTTAATACTTATAATAAGCAATAGTCTACTTTCTATTAANCGGGAAAACATTTGAACAAATCGTGAACTTAGTTTTTATTCGCAATTAGCATTAATTTGTCTTAGTGTGATAAGTAACACGAGTCTTTTGTGCGTGATCAAAGCTTTTTTTCACTTGAACATGTATCTGCAAGTATGTACTAGGTATTTTCTATAATTCCAAAGAATTCTTTGCAATTTTCTAGCCCAAAAAGTTAATCAAGAAGAAAATCTCTTGATTTCACATACTTTAAATGTTTCTTGATTGATCTAAGGTGGCTTTTCTAAGTTTCGAACAAGCTGTAACATGCGCACGAACCCACGCAGTTAGAACGCCGAGAGTTATTAACCGAGCTGAAAACGCCGACTAAGTAATCGTGGAAATTAGTGGTTAAAAGTGATTAAAAAAGATTGAAAACGCGTACATTTCGTTCAGTTACAGTGTTTATTAATATTGTAATCGGGAAAACATTTGAACAAATCGTGAACTTAGTTTTTATTCGCAATTAGCATTAATTTGTCTTAGTGTGATAAGTAACACGAGTCTTTTGTGCGTGATCAAAGCTTTTTTTCACTTGAACATGTATCTGCAAGTATGTACTAGGTATTTTCTATAATTCCAAAGAATTCTTTGCAATTTTCTAGCCCAAAAAGTTAATCAAGAAGAAAATCTCTTGATTTCACATACTTTAAATGTTTCTTGATTGATCTAAGGTGGCTTTTCTAAGTTTCGAACAAGCTGTAACATGCGCACGAACCCACGCAGTTAGAACGCCGAGAGTTATTAACCGAGCTGAAAACGCCGACTAAGTAATCGTGGAAATTAGTGGTTAAAAGTGATTAAAAAAGATTGAAAACGCGTACATTTCGTTCAGTTACAGTGTTTATTAATATTGTAATCGGGAAAACATTTGAACAAATCGTGAACTTAGTTTTTATTCGCAATTAGCATTAATTTGTCTTAGTGTGATAAGTAACACGAGTCTTTTGTGCGTGATCAAAGCTTTTTTTCACTTGAACATGTATCTGCAAGTATGTACTAGGTATTTTCTATAATTCCAAAGAATTCTTTGCAATTTTCTAGCCCAAAAAGTTAATCAAGAAGAAAATCTCTTGATTTCACATACTTTAAATGTTTCTTGATTGATCTAAGGTGGCTTTTCTAAGTTTCGAACAAGCTGTAACATGCGCACGAACCCACGCAGTTAGAACGCCGAGAGTTATTAACCGAGCTGAAAACGCCGACTAAGTAATCGTGGAAATTAGTGGTTAAAAGTGATTAAAAAAGATTGAAAACGCGTACATTTCGTTCAGTTACAGTGTTTATTAATATTGTAATCGGGAAAACATTTGAACAAATCGTGAACTTAGTTTTTATTCGCAATTAGCATTAATTTGTCTTAGTGTGATAAGTAACACGAGTCTTTTGTGCGTGATCAAAGCTTTTTTTCACTTGAACATGTATCTGCAAGTATGTACTAGGTATTTTCTATAATTCCAAAGAATTCTTTGCAATTTTCTAGCCCAAAAAGTTAATCAAGAAGAAAATCTCTTGATTTCACATACTTTAAATGTTTCTTGATTGATCTAAGGTGGCTTTTCTAAGTTTCGAACAAGCTGTAACATGCGCACGAACCCACGCAGTTAGAACGCCGAGAGTTATTAACCGAGCTGAAAACGCCGACTAAGTAATCGTGGAAATTAGTGGTTAAAAGTGATTAAAAAAGATTGAAAACGCGTACATTTCGTTCAGTTACAGTGTTTATTAATATTGTAATCGGGAAAACATTTGAACAAATCGTGAACTTAGTTTTTATTCGCAATTAGCATTAATTTGTCTTAGTGTGATAAGTAACACGAGTCTTTTGTGCGTGATCAAAGCTTTTTTTCACTTGAACATGTATCTGCAAGTATGTACTAGGTATTTTCTATAATTCCAAAGAATTCTTTGCAATTTTCTAGCCCAAAAAGTTAATCAAGAAGAAAATCTCTTGATTTCACATACTTTAAATGTTTCTTGATTGATCTAAGGTGGCTTTTCTAAGTTTCGAACAAGCTGTAACATGCGCACGAACCCACGCAGTTAGAACGCCGAGAGTTATTAACCGAGCTGAAAACGCCGACTAAGTAATCGTGGAAATTAGTGGTTAAAAGTGATTAAAAAAGATTGAAAACGCGTACATTTCGTTCAGTTACAGTGTTTATTAATATTGTAATCGGGAAAACATTTGAACAAATCGTGAACTTAGTTTTTATTCGCAATTAGCATTAATTTGTCTTAGTGTGATAAGTAACACGAGTCTTTTGTGCGTGATCAAAGCTTTTTTTCACTTGAACATGTATCTGCAAGTATGTACTAGGTATTTTCTATAATTCCAAAGAATTCTTTGCAATTTTCTAGCCCAAAAAGTTAATCAAGAAGAAAATCTCTTGATTTCACATACTTTAAATGTTTCTTGATTGATCTAAGGTGGCTTTTCTAAGTTTCGAACAAGCTGTAACATGCGCACGAACCCACGCAGTTAGAACGCCGAGAGTTATTAACCGAGCTGAAAACGCCGACTAAGTAATCGTGGAAATTAGTGGTTAAAAGTGATTAAAAAAGATTGAAAACGCGTACATTACGTTCAGTTACAGTGTTTATTAATATTGTAATCGGGAAAACATTTGAACAAATCGTGAACATAGTTTTTATTCGCAATTAGCATCAATTTGTCTTCGTGCGATTACTACACGCTAATGAGTATGCGCGAAATTCTCAGTGATCCGTTTACCGAAGAAATGTACTCGTGGTTTCGTCGGTTTAAGTGGTTTAAGACATTTAATTTACGAGATTACTTTTGTTTAATTGTACATTAAAAACTTTATTAGTGCCCGCGTTCCGGTATCGCGTTTCGGTAAAAGTGATGGTCGAAATTTGTTCTACAATCCTGGTATTGCTGCAGTTATACTGTAAGTTTTTATTGAATTTGTTTTTTTTTTTCTAATTAAAAAAACCGAGAGGTAGGTGAATATCGCAAATTGTGATATATTGTTTTAGTATTTATTATACATGCAGGACAATGAAAAATAATTGTTCTGATTATAACAAGTTTGCGATGGTTTTAAAGTGTAAAACGTTGAGGTTAAACGAATACTATTTTAATTAGAAAAGAAAAGGTAACGTCCTGTTTTTCAACTTACCTGGTCCAAATTAAGAAAGAAGAGGATACGTATAAATTTCATGCGGCAAACAAAAGGGACGAATCATCTGTAGATTTTGTATTTAACATAATAATTAATTAGTATTCAAAAATGAAGCGGATACCCTCGTTTGGGGTTGTAAAGGTTAAATTAAACTCGGCGTAATTAATATTCTTAAGAAAAATTTTGAATAAATATCCATAAATCATTGTAAATTGTAAAGCGACAAAGTAGTGTAGGTATTATTGGAAGAAGGCTCTGTAAAGGTGCGAAAAATAAGAAGTTTGAAATGTGGTGTTATAGGTGGATGATGATAATAGTATACCTAATATACGGACATTCCCTTTTGGTTTACTACATATCATGATTTTGTTCTGATAGGATTTGAGATTGCTATTGATAACACAACACAAAACTATTATAAATACATTTAATAACATCTTATATACAGCTATCGATACAAATCAATTTGACAGGTATTTTGTATAATTAGTTAGGAACTTTAAAATATTTACAACGACATGCCCCGTTCTCTAATACGTAAAAGAATATTTATGTCCAGGGTGGAAAAAAGAAAAGATTTTTTCTGATTCTTTTACATCAATGGAACGATGGCAGTTTTTTGGGCACTCTAAGAATGCTTCAATTGCGCTAAACTACTACAGCGAACTATTTTAGGTTTAGAATGTATTGATCCTCATTCTTCGTCGA
>NW_020440185.1:0-8255 GCF_000699045.2 Agrilus planipennis | reverse complement strand
GTGAGACCGCCACGAACTTTTTATGGTACAGTGGTGGGGGAAACCTCCTCTTTCGATCCCCCCCATCCCAAAGGGGTGGGGACCATCATATAGACCTTTACCAAACAAAATCATACATAACTGCTCCCCTCCCGCTCTTCAAAATCCCAACCCTATTTCACCATCTATACATAATTTCTATCCCATCTCTATAAAAAATTCCATGTTTGGCCAATAAAAACGAAAGGAAAAAAAAAATAATACAACGTGTAATTATACAACACGCTACTGAAGTGAAACTTCTTCAATGACACAAACATACCGGGATAGGGGTTAAGGAATTGGCGTCAGTGGCGTCGTTTAGACTGTAGAGTGTAGGCGCACATACACGAACACATACAAATACATTTTGTTAGAGCTGCACTATACATGCCGGAGTTTCCTGTAACGAATGTTGCATTGAAGCACTCTCACGGTTCAAGCGATACCCACTACGAACTCGACTGCGTGGCTGAGTAGAGGGAGGACATCCGTTGCATGATTTCGTTACATAGCAACTCGCATGAAACGAACTTACCCTACCGTGCGTAAAGAAGTTTCACTTCATAAAGATAAAAACAAAACTGTTACAGCCTCCTCTTTTTTAATATTTCATTTAATAAGCTCAAACCATCCGCTTCCTCGTTCACTAACTCCACACATTCTTTCGCCGTTCTTCCCTCACATCCCTTCAGCACGTGCCCTAGGTATTCTGCCTCCCTATCACACAACCTACACCTCCTGTCCACCTCCTTGGGCCAGTATTTGCACCCTTTACACTCATTCCCTGTTTTCACTCTAGCCAAGACACTGATACTCCTTCCGCTTTCTAAATAACTTGGAGCCAACTTCCCCTGCCAGTCTCTCCATAAGAACTTCCTCAGTCCCACCGATATCTAGATTCCACTATTTTTCTTAAATCAGTTCTCCTCGTTATTTCCTCATTTTATCATTCTCCCCATTTTCCACATATTCTCACCTTGCCCTTTCCACTCCATCAACTGTTCCTGGTTAATTTTTCCAAAAAGTTATCCTAAAAGCATAATCCCCGCAATGTTTTCTAATGTACATAAGTGATTGATAATCACTTTATGAGACGGTTTTTAAAGTTAAGAGGATACCTAGATTAGGTTAGGGTGTTGTGTCCCGCACCGTCTTTGTTTCCTCTAATTAATTAATTTGTAGTCATTAAATTAAAATTATTCCACAAAACTTGCAGAATATTTAGTGAATCGTTATAGACTCGCGAGATCATCCATTCGGAAAAAGTCACACATCTACTACCCCTGTGTCTGTGAAGTCATCTCAGTAATCAAAATACGGAGCTGGTGTGCTGTTCTCATACTAGGTAGTAAAAATTATAAAAGGGTAAAATTTCTTTGTTTATTTCTACGTAGGGGGGTGATTTTTGGAATTGTTGAGCTGATTTTAAATATTCTTCGAAAGTGTTACATTATCGCTAATAAAATATATCTACTTATTTCTTATTTTATTTTGAAAATCTCAATTGACAGTTGTGAATTAAGTAGGAAGAAAAAGAGCTGCTTAAGTAGTTCATCGGCGTGCGTTACTGATACCTATTGTTAGTTGGATATACGTGAAAATATTATTAAGTCTGTGATTTTATCACGCCTGACTTAAGGGCATGCGACCTCTCTCCTTTATTAGCGACCCACTTAAAAAATTTGTTTGATTTGGATCTTCCTATATGTCGTAAAAGCATTTAATTAGTTTAGCGATGAGCAAAGCAAAACCAAGACCAAGACTGTTCCGGTCTGCCCAAGTCTTGGTCTTTCTATTAACCGATAGAATAATTGTTTTAAAGGCTGAAATTTTCTGTCAAACATGTGAGGTTACCTCAATTTTTAAAGAAAATAGTGTTGATAGTTGTGGGAGTTATGAAGACTCAAAAAGTTACCCTTCTCCTAACGCATAAATTGATCTTTTAGCGAAAAAAATAGCACAAGGAATACTTGAAAGAAATAAAAATACAGAAAAATATTTCAACCATGTACAATGTATTATCCAAACATAGGAACAAAGAACACTTACTTCGAGAACATTCTTGTAGATCCCTTTTTTTAAATATCGTAAAAGTTTTTTTTTGTTGAATTTATTATCAAAATCTAGCAAACCAAACTGAAAATTTTAAATATGAAAATGTTTTGTTCCAAAAAAAGAATATATATTAAAGTTCGTTCAAACAGTTTAACTCATAAATCCATCAAAAGTAATAATTTTTCGTTTTGTCTAGATCTTAATTGTTCAGTGTTGATCTTAGTCTTGCTAGTACAGAGACAGTCGACGTCTTGGTCTTGTATTTTCGCAATACCAAGACTAATTTGCTTATCACTAATTTAGTTTGAAGTCGCCTATTTAGATAATAATTTGTTTCAACCAGATATACGATCAACAATTGAAATGTGTAAGTCATTCTTTTGAAATAAATTCTTCTGTTTTCTAACAAAAAATGGTATATTTAACATTTTAAATGTAATGAGATAGTGACATATCAAATCTAAGCATACTAATCTTTTACCCCGGTATATCTATCCCTACAGTTGTATAGTCTTTAATAATGTTGATCGCGTCTTCGATGTATAGATTAAAAAGTAGGGGTGACAGTGAGCATCCCTGTCTGACTCCCTTTTTAATATTTACTTCTCTACGTTACAGCCNTCTATAACTGCCTGTTGCTCTTTATACAAACTAAGTATCACTCTTCTATCTTTGTAACTCATCCCTACATTTTTAAGTATATTTAACATCTTGTCCCATTTAACATTGTCAAAAGCTTTCTCTAAATCTACAAATCCTATGTATGCACTCTTTCCTTTTTCTATCGTTTTCTCTATCGTTACCGGTAAAGCTAGAATGGCCTCCCGTGTTCCTTTATTTCTTCTAAACCCAAATTGATCTTCCCCTAATAGTTCTTCCGCCCTTTTTTCCATCCTCCTATGTACGATTGTTTAAGGGAAATATGTTACATAAATTGAATAGTGGTTTTCTTTCTTTTATTTGTCAAAATTCGGTGCGATATATTCAAAATTATTAAAAACTTTATATTATAAAATTACATTAATTTTCAAAAAAAATTTTCATGAACATAAGAGATTTCCAATTTCCATAGTTTATCCAGCTTTTCAGAGACAGGGATCGTGATCGTGTAGTAAACGGGTCGTTGACAGTGGTCATCTACAATCGATAATAATGTTGTCACGTAATATTAATAATGGATTTTATCTATATGAGCTACCATTGTTCCATTGTTAACTTGTTCACTGCTTTGTTGTGCACACTTGCCGTAATGAGCTTTCTTGTTGGCCTTTTACTTTACACTTAAAATTTTTGAATTATCTAAGCTGACTTTATGCTGAGTTGATACCAATTAAACAATTTGGTAAACCGTAAGTAAAAAAATAATTACAATTTGCTGTCTTTTAATTTAAACTCACTAGATTGTGACATTTCTAACTTTTTAACATTGACTACATTAGGTTCATGAAACGCAGGCAAAATAAAATAAAAAATTACGAAAATCTTTTTCCTGTATGATATCTTCTTAAACTGTACGTAGATATAAGATTATTGTGTCGTGGAATTAACATTTGTATGTAACACTAGGTATGATTTTGTCACGTTCGAACAAAAACAGTGACAGCGCATTTGTGATTGTGTGCGCTATAGTGATAGGTTAGGTTAGTAAAGAGGTTGGGGACTGCGTCAAAACGAAAGTATTAGTGATGCGCTTGTTGGCGGCGTGTTTTGCAAACCATCCGATGAGATGAATTCTCGCAATTAGCGGCAAATGTCGTGTCACACTTTTTAATCGGAAAACGAGATCAGAAGGGAAGTTTCGACACCGGCAGACTCTCTATGCAACAACGTATAGATACTTCTGTAGTGCAAGAAGAAACTTTCAAATCCACTTCGTACAAGTAGCAAAAAAATACCAATTTAAAAGGCTAAAAATGAACTGTTACAAGAAATGTAAAAGGTACATGGAATGACGCTATGAAATTAGTTACTGATGTGAACATTGCTCTTATTTTTTATGTTTGAGACTTGTGGCATAATAATAGACACGTAAAGAAACATCATGGTTGCACAGTAATAGGTGAGTTTCTGGGCTATCAGATAACTTTCTGGTATAAGACAATGACATGACTGTCAAGACATTAAGTGAAATAAATAGACAATGTAGTAACCAGCAGGGAAACCAACTTACTATTGGAAACAGCCCCAACAGTCTACAAAAGGAAAGCTGTAAATTTAATATTTTATATAGTTTGGATAAGAGCAACGGGCAGTTATGCACACTGTCACAGCAACTTCTTAATCTATACATCGAAGACGCAATCAACATCATTAAAGACAGTACAACTGTAGGGATAGATATACAGGGGAAAAAAATTAGTATGCTTAAATTTGCATATGATATAACAGTATTAACATCTAGTAAGGAGGAGTTAGTTAGATAGTTTTAAATATAATTGAAGCGGTATTGAGAAAAGAAAAGAAAAAGTAGGGAAAGAGCGAATATAAAGATAGGAGACGAAAAATTAGATGTGGCTGATTTTAGGTATATATAGGAAGTCAGATAAGTCAGGACGGAAGGCGTAATATAAAACAGAGGATAGCGCAGAGTCTAGTCGCCTTCAATAAAAAGAAGTCACTTCTATGCTCTCAAACGGTTAATTTAGAAATTCGAAAAAGGTGGTTGAAAGTGTATGTGTGGGCGCAGCGGAACAGAAAAGGTTAGGTTAGGCGTTCGAATTTGGTGTTACAGGCGAATGATGAGGATACCGTGAATAGAGAAAGTAAAGAAGAGGTATTGGAAAAAATAAGAGAACAGAGGACTCTATGAAACTTAATAAGGAATAGGCGAGATAGTTTGGTAGGACCCCTTCTCAGGCATGAAGATCTAGTCAGAGACATATTACAGGCAGAAACAAAAGTTAAGAGGAGTAGAGGTAGACCTAGATTAGATTACTGTTCGCAAATAGTTAAGGATGTGGGCTGTTCTAGTTCTGGGGAAATACGAAGATTAGCTCAAGATAGGAAAGAGTGAAATTGCGTGTCCAACCAGTCTTAGGACTGACGACCTTATGATGATGATGATAGGTAGGTACGTTATTTTGTTTAACTAATTACCGTGGATAAAGAAGGTTAGAAATGAAGAGGTATTAGAGGTATGGATGTCAATAAGAAACAAGCGAGATAGGTTGGTAGATAGGATATCTTGTCAAGCATGAATGGCTAATAGTTAGAGACATGTCTATTAGAAGCAGAAACAGGAGTTAGGGAATAGGAAAGAGAAGAGATTCGTGCCCAACCAATCATAGAACTGACGAATCTATGATAATGAAGCAGATTACAGAAGTTAGGGTTTATTATATACATGGTACTGAGCGTCTAGTTTTTATTTACATCAGATATATAAATTGCAATTTAAAAGAAATTTAAAAATACATTTACAGCCCTCTACACACGTATTGAGCTTAGGGACAGTACATTCGATATTCATTGCTAACAACAATTTTAATTTAAAGAGGTCCACGATACGACGGGATCTTGAGAAATGAATCTAGAACATTGCCAAACAGTATCATCCTCAAAAGTATGACTACTTTTACAACAGCAACTTTCCACTATATTGATCCTATGCCATGATGCAGCATGCTCCGGCTAATAGGGTATTTGATAATGATTCATATGATTAAGTTTAATCGGTTACCTAAATGAAAACTATAGATCTCTTTATGTACTAATGATAACATAAGGGTTTTCATCTGATTTTTAAGATAGTTTATAGAGAGAATACTACATTTTACTAGAATCTGTATCCAAAAAGAAATAATTGATTAAAGATAATCCAATAAAATAATTTATTAGGCATTAATTTAAATTATTACATGTTCAACCACACTGAATGAAAACGTTATGAATCATGCAACATTTGTGTGTTGAAATAATCTCCATAAGGAAGTGTACTAGCATGAGCCTGTCCCCTACATTAACCGCTAACTAATTTTTATTACTGAAACTGTCCTTAACGTTGTATTTTTGTTTCCATTAACTAACT
Organism: Agrilus planipennis; assembly: GCF_000699045.2. Taxonomy (NCBI): domain Eukaryota; kingdom Metazoa; phylum Arthropoda; class Insecta; order Coleoptera; family Buprestidae; genus Agrilus; species Agrilus planipennis. The sequence continues at coordinate 2,152 of NW_020440185.1, read as the reverse complement.
ACACACAATACAGAATGATACTATTTTTAAATGCAAATGCGAAAGGTTCATTAATAATCCCATTAAGTTAAACAGTTAAACGAAAGCCAAAACGTCAAGTGGCACTAACTGGAGTCGAGTTTCTCATTAATTAATTTGAACTTAAAGCGTTATGACGAGAAGAGTCTCAGCAATTTAATATGATCGATTAGGAAGTTATATGCGACAAAACAAATACATGGTGCAGCTGAACTGTACGAACACCATAATAATTGTTTTGTTATTCAATTATTTCTTGGAGATGAAATGTGTGTGGAATACATTGGGACCATAGGTCCAAGATACAATGAATCAAGAAACTCATATATTAAATTAATTAGACTAATAATTATTGAATCTATCTACAAAATTGTTAGACCAATACCAAATTACATTACATGTAAGACAGGATCAGGCAATGGTACAAAAAAAATTCTACATAAAACTCAGAAAGTAGATTTTTATCTCACATTCCGGGTACGGATTTACTTTTTTAAGTTGAGGGTTTTGTATTTACTAAGAAAAAAATTGTTATAGGGTTCAATATCGTCGCAGCTCATTCAATTGAACAACATATAGCTCCTTTTTCCTCTTATTATTCACCCCTTAGCTCTTCAAATCTTTGTCAAATCTCGCTCGTTTTGGGACGAGTAATAAAAATAAACCTGAAAGCGAAATGCAGAATTGAAAATGGCTGAGTGTTTTAGAAAAAAGCGGATTTTTCGCTACAATCAAACATACAGGGGTTTTGAGTCGTTGATCACGACAATGAACTCAAAAATCAAAATTTAAAATGGGGGACTCTCAGTGCTGGCCTGCTATATAAAAAATTCGTAAATTTTTGGAGACACTTGTCACGAAAACAAACTCAAAAATCAAATTTCAAAACGGTGAGCTGGTTTAAAGTAAATTCGTACTTCTCATTTGAATCAGTTATATAATGAGTTTCGTTTAGTACGAAAAAAATTCCAAAATAATGTTCGTTTACAAAAATAAGTAGAAAAAATTCTATACATTTGAAGTCGAAATCTTCGATTTCATAGAAGGTAACCCCCAACATAGTACACGCGAAATGGATGTAAGCACTTCCGTCTGGAATAATATACTTTTATCTTTATCTGCAATATAGTAAAAGCTCTTTATTCGCGGGGTGTACGTTCCATAAATATGCAGCGAATACAGAAACCGTGGATATGGAATGGTAATTAGTATGGAATCATAAGGGATACGTTCTAAAGTTCCAAAATAAAACCAATATGTATCAGAATAAAATCAATTTATTGAGAAATTCGCAATTAAAATTAATCGTCATAATCACATTTAGACAAATTTAGTAATTTTTTTTTATTTTGAATTTTGAATTAGTCCACTCGGTTACATCTACATATATAAAAGAAAGTCGTTTTAGTTACAACACTATTTATAATTCAAGAACGGCTGAACCGATTTGGCTGAAAATTGGTGGGGAGATAGGATAGGACATAGGATACTTTTTATCCCGTTTTTGTGAAAAAAAAGGGGGTATAACAAAACGCAACTGACAGCTAAAGGTAATGTTGTCTATGGTTAAGTATGGTGTTTTATTTATAGTTAGGTTTACCTGAAACTTGGCTTTAATGCTTTGCAAAGATTGCATGTTTGTTTTTGATCCGATTTACTTGAAACTGGTTAAACAATTCAATCTCTACTGGGTGAGATGAGTGGTGAAGAGAAGTTGCAATGTTGAAATGGAACATTAATTTGTGATCAGATTTACTTGAAACTTGGTTTTAGTGGTCTCTCATCTAATTTCTAAAAGACTTATCTCACATTTTAAAAAATTCAATCTTCAAAGAGGGGGAGGAAGGTGTTGCAATTTTTGTTTGGAGTATAGGTACTTTATTTGTGGTTGAATTTACTTGAAACTTCGTACATATGCTATTTGATATTATTATTCATATGAAAAGAGGTTGCAACGTTTCCATAGGGTATATTTTATTTGTACTCGGATTTACTCGAAAGTTGCTCATTGTTGAAATTAAGCAAATACGTGTTTTGGCAATTTTTAAAAATCAATCCTTAAGGATGAAATGTTGTTGCTACGTTTGTATTTGAAATCTACGGTGGCGACATTACATAAAATTAAAACGTTGTA
>NW_020440184.1:7054-10499 GCF_000699045.2 Agrilus planipennis | reverse complement strand
TAATCGTAGCAATTCAGAGAATGCTGTAACCTTAATGAAATGAACAACAAATATTTGGACTAAACTAATGTTCAGTGCATCCAATCCTATTTTTCATTTCGTAATTCGATGCCACTCAAAATGTTACTTCGTTAAAACCTTTTACAAAGTGATTTTTGTGTTATGGTAACTTCTACACTGACCTGGTTCAGTTTCTTTTTTTTTTTTTTAAATAGTAGTTAAGTAGTTTCCATTTTCATATGCACCAATAATTTCACAATAACAAACGTTTTTATACAGAGTGGAAGTTTTTCACGCTTAATAGAAAAAAGAGCTTATTAATTAATTACAGCAACTGCTTTTATTATACCATTCATGAAAAGTGCTATATTTTCTGAAGAAATTCTCATATTACACAGAGTTAAATAAATATCTTTTCTCAAATCCCATTTTGATTTGAAACCTGTACTAGGTAAATAGTTTTCTAAAAAAAAACGTTTATTTATTAGGTACTTATAAAACAGTATCTTGCGTTAATCCGTGACTGGCTGACTGACTGACTGATGGACAAACAACGTACATCCTAAACCATAATCGTTCAGGCCAATTGCACACTATTTTATTGTAATTTCACGTGTTTTGTGTGTCTTGAGCGTTAAAACGTCTCCCAAAATGTGTAAAAATGACATGGACTCTTTTTGCTATATTTTTGGAGAATTTACAACAGCCAAAAAATTTAGTTTATAGAGAGGATATACTAAGTGTCAATGCTACCTTTGTTTATGGGATAGTAGAACCGACGCACTTCACTGTCAGCAGCACTTATGGCGTAAGGGGACCAATAGGACTAATAGGAAAACAATATCAAGAATATACCTGTTGTGGATCCCAAGCTAATTTTAATGCCTCAGTTTCATATAAAATTAAGTCTAATGAAGCGATTTGATAAGGCTACGTCAAGATTCTGAAGCTTTTCAATATTTACACACTTAAATTGTTGGAGGCTAAAATTAATGTTGGTATTTTCGTCAGCCAACAATTAAAAAAACTAATGGCATCTGAAAAATTTCCACAGCTACTGAACATATAGATATGAAAAACAGGCGTAGATACTCTTAAGTCGCTCTTCCTCAGCAATAAAAGAGCTGAAAATTACAGAGCTTATTTCTAATATGGTTGATAACTTCAAAATCATGGGTTGCAGAATTTCCCTGAAACAACATATGTTACATCCTCACTTAAATCATTTTAAAGACAACTTGGGAGCATTTTCAGATTAGCAAGGGGAGCTCTTTTACCAAGAAGTGATGGATTTCGAGCAACGTTATCAGGTCCAAAACAAAGAAAACATAGTGGGGGATTCGGGAAAGTTCATCCGTACACAAAAGAAATACCAAAAATATTCATTTTTAAAACATAATTGTTGTCTTTTTTGTATTCATAGATTTGTTTCTATTGTCTTTAGTAAATAAATCTGATGTAAATAAATAAATCAATGTTGGTTTTTTGAAAAAAACTGAAAACATCTACAAAGACTTTTACGGTGGAATCGTTTCATAATTGCCGAAACCGTTACCAGCCGCCCAAGAAAGGTCGGTGATGATCTGGGCGGTATCTGTACGACCGGAAAAATGTTATTGGTACTCAAACCCAGTATAAAGACTGTACATTAGGTTCACTTCTCGGACTCGTCCATACATCCCTCTTCTGGGGACGCTTTACCATTATACCTGCAAGTTCCCCTCTAAGCAGGGGCTGGCTTGTATAGAGTGTCATCGTGAATCCACAGTACAAATACATTTTGTATCTAAACATTTCAATAAAACTATAGAAACCGTCCTCGTATATGACAGTTCAGCGCACATAAAGTTAACTTATGATGTTGGTATTTTAGGCAGATCAGATGAGTGAACCTACTGTAGAGAATCTTTATACTGTGTCCCAAGTAACGTGAAGTTCAGTGGAGAGGAGTATCAGTAGCGGGTTCTTCTACAGTCTAGACGGTCTGGAGGCAGATTTGTGTTTCAGCAAGACATTCTGCTAAATCAACGATGACCGTCTGAGAACAGTTTTTTTCAAGTTACTTAGGTAAGGACGCTTGACTTCGGAACTCTCCGAATCTCAACCCTGTGGACTATTATACCGTATCTAACCTGGAGCAAAACGTCTCAGAAAGGCAGTACGCTACGTAGACGAAACTGACGTTGACGTGTGCGAAATTTCTGTAGAAGAGTGTGCGACCATCATCAGTAATTTTCTTGAGCAATTAAAAATGTAAGGGGAGGCAATTTTGAACGTGTATTGTAAATGTTTTTGTTTTAATTTGTTGCTATTGAACTAACAAAATTTATTATTCGTTTAGTTTGAAGGAATACATGTCTTAAATCATCACCATAAATAAATAAACAATTGTTTCTCTGTATTAGTGAATTAATTTTCGAATTAATTTTACTCACTACAGATAACTTAAATTAATGAGAAAAATTGTTGCTTCTGTCACTCCCTTGCCGGGAATAGAACCCCAGCCCCTGGTTTTACGCGCTACTACACTAGTAGGCTACAAGAAGGTGATAGCACCAACTATTGTACAAAATATCTACATGTAGAAGTGATTCTTCAAAACAAAAATTAAATTTTTTTATGATAAAACAGAAATATTTCTCAATTCGAGTGTTTTTCTCAACTGTTTAGTCTAGGTATGCGGTAAGGATTCTTAGTTAATAAAGCGGTAAAATAGCTCATTAACCTGTCATAGATAAATGAGACTATAATACCTACGCTTTTTATTTATTGATTGCACAGAATTCTCGGCACGCAAGTTCTGCATAAATTTAGTTGACATTTCTATTTAAAGCAAAAAATTTATTAAGCGTCTCTTTCATCAAAACGAATGGATTACGTTTATAAGTTCCCAAAGAAATATATAGGTAGGCAGTTAATTCAATTGTGAGACAGGAATTCATAAAAAAACGGTAAATTATACGATCTGTCATCGTAAGAGGATACTTATTGATGGAATATTTAACATTTCTCAGGAGTTCAAGTTACATCCCTGTAATTGAATCAGTTTAATGTGAACGAAGCTATCTGCAATAAATAAGACAAACGATACCTGTGCAGATCCCGTATGATAAATAAAATACAAAAAAACATTACTACACCGCGAGACGTTGAACATCGGTAAAAATTTAAAAACCGTATATGGAGCTTTAAATAAAATGGAAGCGGTACTGACAGAACAGTACTGTATGAAAATAAATAAAAGTAAAACTAAAATACTGGTATGCAAGGGAATAAAAATAAGGGAAAGAGCGAATATAAAGATAGGAGACGAAAAATTAGAAGAAGTGGCTGATTTTAGATACCTAGGAAGTCAGATAAGTCAGGATGGAAGGAGTAGTAGGGATATAAAGCAGAGGATAGCGCAGGGTCGTGTCGCCTTTAATAAAAAGAAGTCACTTCTATG
>NW_020440184.1:4126-6711 GCF_000699045.2 Agrilus planipennis | reverse complement strand
GGTAAAATTTTCCTTGCTTTTCCAAAAGTATCAGCAGCCAATTGCCTGTTTACTGATTTTGTTTTTCACGTCCATGGAAATCCTTATGGATTACTGCCCGTGAAAATCCCTATACTCTCCTGGGACATGCTGCACGTTTCAGGGCTGCTTGGGACTTAAAGTTTTTGCGCTGTTCCCTGCTAACTAATGACTGTAGTAGGCGCAAGGGTGATGGGGATTACTTTATAGAGGAAGTTTAATTTGGAATTTGGTCGATACAACCAAAAACAATTGCAACTATTTAAACATAATTGCAAATATTGATACTTAAATTTATATAATTTAAGCGGTTTGTGTCAGTACACTACATATAAGTAAATTGTAAATATTAAAGTCAATTCAGCGATATTACCTAACGCTGCTATTTCAGAAAAACATGTGTAATAATGGCCAAAAATAAAAGTATTTAATACCGTGCGCATGAAATTCATTCCATGAGAGGGTAAGCAATGATGATAAATCGCCGTTGATAATAAAATATATATTACAAATGTATATTGTAAATGTGTATATTACAAATGTTGTGGACTACGGCACCATTAAAAATTAAAGAAATAAACGATGGATTTTTGTGTTGATTCATTACAATATCCATACTGCACCACGATCGAGTTTTGATTGAAGTGAGTATCATAATTCGGTTCCTATTTCTTTGTTCATGTTCACAAAGAAATTTCTTATTCAGTAATCCATACATATTTCTTAATCATCAGAAGGGCGTCAGTGCTAAGACTGATTCGACACCCACCTCCACTTTTTCCTATTCTGAGCTAATTTTCGCATTTCTCTAAAACTAGAACATCTCACATCCTTAACTATTTGTGAACAGTAATCTAATCTATGTCTACCTCTACTCCTATTAACTCCTGTTTCTCAGAGACATACTACTCTGACTAGTCACTAGTCTTGCATGCCTGAGAAGGGGTCTTACCAACTTACCTCGCCTATTGCGTATTATTCCACAGAAAAGAAAGAAAAGATGTTTCGTTCCGTGAGCACTTTTGGACACATCAGTAAGAGTGACGACGTGATGTCTGTCTGGAGACATGTGGGTTGTGTGACGCGAACTGGCGCGAGACAGACGGGTTGTCACAACTTCCATCTGTTCTCCTATTTCTTCTAATACTTCTTCATTTTTAAACTTTTTTTCCACTGCGCCCACCGTCTATGTTTCGCACCCGTACAGCGCCGCGCTCGAAACACACCTTTTAGAATCTTTTTAGAATTTGTAAATTAATCGTTCGTGAGCATAGAACTGACTTCTTTCTCTTGAAGGCGACCTGGCCTTGCACTATTCTTTGTTTTATATCTTTACTGCTCCTTCCATTCTGACTCTAAAATCGGCTACTTCTTCCAATCTTTCGTTTCTTATCTTTATATTCGCTCTTTCCCTACTTTTTCTTGCCTTACATACTAGTTTCTGTTTTACTTTTATTTTCATACACTACTCTTTTACCGCTTCCATTTTATTTAAGGCTATCTCTAGCTCCCCTTGCTAGATGATGATATTGTTATATCATCTGCAAATCTAAGCATACTAAGCTTTTGCCCTTCTATAACTATCCTTACAGCTGTCCTGTCTTTAATGGTGTTGAGCGCATTTTCGATGTATAGATAAAAAGTAGCGGTGACAGTGTGCATTCTGGCCTTATTCTCTTCCTAATATTTACTTCTCCAGGTTGCCGTTCAAGCTCTATAACTGCTTATTGCTCTTTATATATGTTTCTTGATGATAAATTTTTTGTTTTACTGAGGAGTTTGAAATTTAACTAACTTTTTCTTGTGACTCTGTTTGTCTGACGTCATTTAAACGACCTGTCTACAAAATAAATTCTAAAAATGTCGTAATGTAGATGTAGTTTAATTCTTATGAACTACGATTATCCGTTTCGCAATGTCTGTCTGTCTGTCTGTCATTCTCTCTTTCTTCTTCCATATGTTTACAACATACATGTACCTACCTACGCACAGGGTGTTTACTTTTCAATTGACGATATAGCTGCTGTCAACTGCCTTTGAATGAAATATTCTCTTTGGATTTAAGAAAACTTCATTAGTCGTAGTTGTTGACAGCTCGATTTTCATTTATTAAAAAAGCCTTAAAACTGTCAAAGGAATGTTGCATGGAAATTCTTGAGGTAATTAACTTAAAGCCAGATTAAAATCTTTTCCGTCCTCGGTCGGGAGAGGGCAGACAGGCTAAATATGTTTTTTTGACGCAATCAGGGACGAGTAAACGTAATTAATTAAACGAAACATGCTGAATAATTAATATTTCCCATAAAGGGTGACGTACGCCTTATGAAGTTTCGCTCAGGCTTCAAAACTTCAAAGTAAAACATAAATAAATATGTACCTTAGTACATCTACCTACATATACAAGTATGTTTACGTCTTTGAGAAAAAATAGGAAAGTAAAAGCACCTAGTAATTGCTAGATAACTTTTTAATTTCGTGCCGTAGCTAATAAATATTAATTAATAAAGCAAAGTAGCTGAATATTTAGACAATAAAAAATTAAGGTAAACATTTCAAGAATATGAACA
>NW_020440184.1:2756-3958 GCF_000699045.2 Agrilus planipennis | reverse complement strand
TCTTCATTTCTAACCTTTTCTACCCACGATATCCTCATCATCCGCCTATAACACCACATTTCGAACGCTTCTAACCTTTTCTTTTCCGCCGCTCCCACTGTCCATGTTTCGCACCCGTACAACGCCGTGCTCCAAACATACACCTCTTTTCACAACCTTTTTCGAATTTATAAATTAACCGTTCGCGAGCATAGAAGTGACTTCTTTTTATTAAAACTCCTTTTCATTTAAGATGGTTACAGGATTTACGATATACAGTGGCTCAATTTAATCCCCTTGCTCCATACCTTGTTCATAATAGCAAGATGAACTCTCAAACTGGCAGTCAACATCCTCCTGCCTCCTGCCCATGCAACTATGCCCTTTACTAGTTCCTTTTCCAACAGTCGATATTATTCCACCGTATGAAATAACCTTCTGGAATAATACTCTTCAATGTCGGCCGGTGTATGACATACAAGCAATTCCGTCTTACGTTATAAGAAACCGATGTAATGGTTAGGCCATTGTTAAGCATTTGAGTGGATGCTTGATTATCTGTGGCTTTCCTGGATCATACTCCACAAATAATCTTTCACTGTTCTTTTGTCTTCATTTCGTCCGCCTCTATGTTTTTCCTCAACCATCATCTATCCATCGAATAGAGAAGAGAGTCACCTGTCTCACTCCCACTTTGCAATAGAGTGTAGGATGCAGGGTCATACACAGTATTCTAGACTTGGGAATTTTAGATCAGTAAAAAGAGCGCTCAACTTAGTTCATTATTCTTCCGCGAACTAGTTTGCTATTATGGTTCATTAAGGCACTTTAGGTTCGAAAAAGACAGAGCCAGTAAGTAGAGAGAGTAGCGCAATCGCTCAAACCGGCGCCATGTTTATTCCGTTTGGGTTTATACAGGGTGTGTTCCGAAATATAACCCAGCATACTGACCAGTGCTGATGACGTAATGAATCGACGCCATACATACGTTCCGAAATATACTGGCCAGTGCGTTGACCCCATATTGACGCCATATTGACGATAGTGTTTGTGCTCGTTTACAGCAATTTTGCTTCAAAACTTATTAAAGTTTCTTACAATAAAAAATTTCCTCAAAGTCTGATGAACACACCCCCGTTTGATATACTACTACGTCACACTTGTCTCACCAGTACAATATGGTGGCACACTAGTACAATATGGCGTCGATTCATGACGTCATC
>NW_020440184.1:0-1438 GCF_000699045.2 Agrilus planipennis | reverse complement strand
GAGTCGAAAACAAGCGTTAAAGCCTTTAATATGTCTTCAAATATAAATAAACATCTCGTTGATATTTTTAGTAGTAAATGGTACCAATAACAGCACATTTGAGCAATGAAATTGTAGTGGATAAAATGGTCAATTTTTCCGTGCACTACTGTACGGATTATACGGTCCTCACCGGTTGGTCGAGAGTTGTCTTCTTCCTTTTCTGGCCTAGTGCTGTTCTTTTCTACTTTGCGCCGACCAAACTGAAGGTCACATCCCTACAGAAAGTAAACGAAGTATAATAAAAGGTATCTACCAATCATGGATAATTAAATGAAACAACACACTTGGTAGTTGGTCACAATTTTTATTAATATACCTCAATGAGNTCCAACGAAACCACAGAAAAACTTGGACCAAGGCAAAAGGACCCGGAATCGATCCGGCGTCCTCCCGAATGCTAAGCAATGGTCTAAACCTCTAGGCCATGCCGCTCGTTAGGTAAATACAGAAATAGGTAAAAATATATATTATGTTACAATCAATAAAAAGGGTGGGATGTTAAATTAGAGATGCGCTGAGTCAACAATGGATGACGGCAATTCAGATTTTACTCTACAGGACTATAGTGATAGCTTTTCTGAAGACGACTGTGCACTGCCGTCCATGCGATGGTTTCATGTAGAACTGCTCAATATATGTCAATTTTTGTGACATGTGGGGAAAGGTTTTATGTGGCAAAATTAAATGTCAGGCTCTACTAGTGAACCATCTCATCCGTAGTGGCTCTACCAACTCACTCAACGGGTGATGTGATACAGGTGACGAGAATAGATTTTATTATTTTTTTTTTTCAAGAATACATTTATTTTTTTGATATAGTAATGTAACAGTTTCATTCATGTAACTGTTTTAATAACGAATATATTTTTGTAATGTGTTATCTCGTTTATTTCTGAAGTTATTAATAACTTGAAAAAAAGTGTGCCAACTCACCCGGAATTACTCTATACATACAGAGTATAAACTAGACGGAGATTCTATTGATTCATTTGGTTAACACAATAAATGACGTGACAATTCAAGGATTTTTAGTTAGTAGTACGCGTATTACGCNGTGTCAATACTTATCATTTTATCGTAATTTAAAAACTTGGAAATTGCACGGTACACTATAGGAACTACGATAAATTTTCCCTAATCGGCGCCATGTTTTTAGGCTCTTCCCATTTGACGGATCCTAATACTCTCGACTCTGGTTCATTATTATTATATTAAACATACTTTTTCATACAGTACCTGCCAAAAGTTTTGTTCAATTATGAATAGTAGTGCGAGTCGGAAACAAGCGTTGAAGCCTTTAGTATGTCTTCAAATATAAATAAACATCTCGTTGATATTTTTAGTAGTAAATGGTACCAATAACAGCACATTTGAGCAATGAAATTGTAGTGGATAA
>NW_020440183.1:5307-6154 GCF_000699045.2 Agrilus planipennis | reverse complement strand
CAATCTCTTATTATACTTAGCGATCTTTTATGTTTCCTTCAAACCTACAGGGCGTTTTAATTTACTGTTAGCTGTGCCTTTATGGTATATTTTTATTTAAGGCGTGTTCCATCAGTTAGTATAATTTTACGACTATTTGGTTTGTAAACCTGAACGGTACGTTCGTATTTAATGGATTCCTAAGGAAATCGGATACTTATTTTGGACATGGGTCGTATATTTGTTTGATTTGAACGGATCGTATGTAGGCTATTTTACAACAGTAGTGTGTACAATATTCAATTTAATACAACCATTAAAATCCAATAACAGCCAAACCTGTTCAGTGAGCAGTTACTAATAACATCAAGCAAAAGCCTGTACCCTCACGGCTATTATCAAAATTAAACTAAATGACCCATAATCGACTGTTTCTGGCTCACTATACCGGAATGATGTGCACCCGACCCGCTGTTAACTCACTTTTCTTATCAATTACTGTTCGATCTAATGATTAGGTATATTCCTTCATTTTAATTTTCAATCGGCGACACCAAATCCGTTCAGAATTTTTTTTTAAATAAATAACACAAAACTAACATTAAATTCTATTATTAAGATAGTCCTTTGCCGGGCTTTAGCTAAATAAAAATTAAAAAAATATGCAAGTTAATATTATTAAATTACTAACAGAAAACTTTTTATATTAGATATCTACAATTGTTATAATCAATAAACAATTAAAAAAAGTAGCTTTAAGTTTATAAAGTTTTATCGAAATCGAATTCGAATATTCGTCCGTACCGGCAGAGACAATTTTTTTTAAGGGTCGCTTAGTCTCTTGATTAGTAGATGTAAAATTTGTCAT
>NW_020440183.1:0-1577 GCF_000699045.2 Agrilus planipennis | reverse complement strand
CTATTTAATTTTCTACATTTACTTAAGTATAAAATATTTTTTAAGAAAACGTTGCAGGAATTTGCTCATTTTTTGAATATTGGAGTTTTTCCTAGACTAATAGTGGTGTTTGCATTATATCACCAACTACGAAGATTGTGTATGATTCATATTTTTCTGTTTGAAGTGTTTGAGATACAGTTTTTCATTTATGTTATAGTTTCTTCAGTTCAGCAACAAATAATTCTTCTGCATGCTTCCTTACTTACCTTTGTCACCCGTTTAAATTGGAAAAAAGACACTGATGCCAAAATAGTTTGTTTAGCTTGAAAAATCAGAACCAAAATAGGGTTGCAAATAATTTTATTGATGTCAAATTAGCATCAGTCAATTTATATCAAAATATTGACAATCCCATTTTGTTTCTAACCTTTTACACATTGCAATAAGAGAAAGAAATGGAATAAATAGTTTCTTTAGCTTTGAGTTCATCTAATAAGTGAAGTTTTTCGAATCGTTTTCTAGGAATTTTGGATTCTACGCATTTATTAGAATACTACAATATCTTGTAGTTTTGAGTTTTACACAACTGGCGTATATTAATTCGATATTGTTTTGCAAGCTATTTAGTCGTAATTCATAGAATTTCGTAGTTCCTTGCTAAAGGGACGGTAAGTTGTGATTTGGCAGGTGCTGATGTCAATTTGAAACTTCAATATTCCAAGGATCATGACATTAAACCCGGAAAACAATATCTATCAAATATTTTAGATAATCAATTTCCAAGCAGTTTACAATTTTTTGGGTTCTCTTCGGTTGAAGAATTGGAAGGTATTCTTCGTCCCCTTTTTAAGCATCTAATACCTTTAATGGGCATTTTGAGCAACTTTCATTCATCGTTTTATATAATATTTAATCGGTGATACTAGCAAAACTTTTAACTGCAAAAATGTATTTTGCATTTTTCAAACAGAAAATATAAGACAAAAATTGGTATTTTTTATTTTGTATTTGCGTTTTAAACGCAAGTATTTCAAATAAATCACATCTCTGATCGTATTGAATGTAGTTTCGCTAATGTTTAACCCCCGTTCATTGTGGCTGCTTAATTTTCACGTATATAAGTTTTTGTATCATATTTTAGTTTTATGCTTTTCTGTCCATTTAGGTCAGTGCGTTTACATGTGCTTGTCTGAGTGGTAGTCCGCTTTGGCGTCAATGAGACGCAGTTTATGACTTATTTTTATGTCGAATGGCAGTTCGGAGATGACCGTAGCAAAGGCATGTGGTAAATTATTAAGGGGTAACATTTGTAGCTAAATCACTTCGTTCGTGACGCAGCTTTTCTTCTTTCTCTTAAACATGATTCATTATTATATATCTAATAAAAGTACGAAACACCATTCACGTGTCTCATTGTAAATAAAATGTTCAACGTGTTATTCTCTGAGAGCATCCCGAATAGATAATCTTGTACAGGGCCGTCGTGAAGAGGGAAGAAAGATGTCGAAACTTTAAAAAAATTCCACTTACTAGGTAGGTTGACTACGCCGGGATTCGTTTTCAGCAAGTAGATATCCACACAAGTGGACCTTGTT
>NW_020440182.1:3421-6160 GCF_000699045.2 Agrilus planipennis | reverse complement strand
TATGTTAAATTGAAGAATTAATCAAATGTGTGTATATGAGAGATAAAAGGAGCGATACTTAAGAAAAAGTTGAAAAAATATTGGGAGGACAGCATGGAAGAATACATGCCACGTGTAGGCAATACAACACACGCAGTCACAAAAACGAGATAATGCGTTTATGAAATAATAGACCGTAATAAATAAATAATAGTTTAAGTCATACTGCATGTACTCGTCTGCAGGTAATCATCATTATAGTAGTATTTACACTGATAAAAAAATTGTAGTAAATAGAGTGGAAAATGAATTCGAATGTCGTAACGTTGTCAGATACAAGATTGTTTTGATATTTTTAAGGTATTATTATTTTGAAATGATCAGTTTAGAGAAATGGCTATAAAATGACAATACAAACGAAATTGTTCTGATAAATCTTCATTAAAAGTTGGCAATTGCTACATGAATAGATTCAAACACATACGTTTAGCATCCACCGATTTAGGTATAAAAAATGACGGGTGTAATAAAAACAACACATTATACCGTATTTCCTTTGTGACAACCCTACAATTTTTATACTTAGTGTTTTTTATTAAAGTTTACTTTTGTGAATAATAGCGGCCGTACATTGTTGTGTGTATGATAATTTAACAAATTCAAGAAGGACACAATTAGTTAAATTTTGGTTTCTCTCTGCAGTAGAAACGCAGTTTAGCTATTTCTAAGTTGGGTTCTTTAGATTTAGATCAGAACACCCTATCTGCTACAATAAATCAATATGATCATTTACTCCTTTAAACATGTCTCCACCAAATGCCAAGAGACTTACAATTAGGGTTGCCACTTTTTTTATATTAATAAAGGACGTTGGTTATAAAAGGTATAAAAAAAGTATGCTGTATCAAAATAAAATACAATTTATTTTATTCTATTATTTTGCTTAAAAACATATTTTTTATTACTTTTAGCAACTTCTAATAAAGGACGTTGGTTATAAAAGGTATAAAAAAGTATGCTGTATCAAAACAAAATACAATTTATTTTATTCTATTATTTTGCTTAAAAACATATTTTTCATTACTTTTAGCAACTTTTAATAAATAATTATCACTGCTAAGCAATTGTACAGCATTATTACAGTGTAGATTTGAGTTAAAGTAAATAAGTAGTTCATTTTTAATCAAATTTAGAGACGCTTTATTTCTTGCGTCTCGCCATTTGTTAAATCGGCACTCGCGTATACAAAGATATTATTTTACCATTATTCGCTTCACACCGACAACTCCCACACATTGGTAGATAATGAAAGGTAATTCCTATCGCAGTACAACACGTAAGCAGAACATGCTTTATAGTTAATTTTGCACTCGAACAGTTTACGGGCTACGCTCCACTCTTTCATCCCACTGATGTCACTTACACACCTCATTGCTTTATTTTCACTGTACCGCTCTGTCTCCTCTATGTAACACGACATTACGATCTGCTTTGTCCAAAACCTCCACATGTTCAACATTATTCCAATATTCTACGTCTTCTATACCACCACACACTTCATGGATACAGTTGCCGCTACTTACATCAATTCTCACACTTCAATCTTTATACTTCTACCTTTTATGTACAACACTCCTTTGGTTGTCTTTCATTTATACTCCGTTCCACTCAACCAACTTTTTTTTCCTCTTCCTAACGTATCCGTACTTCTTTTCCTATCCCCACCAAATAATTTCTTTTCAAAATCGACATTCTTTGTAGTATAAATATAACCAATATATGTATTAATGCTTACACTCACTGACATCGCCTAGAGCCAATAACATCACGTGACCACATGAAAAATTTAACAGTTACATGTTTAAGATCGATGACGTTTCCTCAGTTACTTACTCCTCTGTACCAGAAACGGCTATCATATACTACTAATATCACGAATCAAAATTAGCGCACAAGGGGATTCAGGAAACTATTACTTATGTCAATAAGATAAACTGTCTACTGGCCGAAAATAAAGGAAGGAAGGAATGACCGTATATATTAATAATTATAATATTTGCCTCCAAACAAAATATGACAGGGACCCATTAAGATTAAAGTAAAATCATCCTGACCACAACGAAACCGTTCAAACACATACAGATAGATATTTTTAAACTTGCAAGCCACATTCTTTAACAGTATTAGATACATTTTCAAGATATGGTTAGGCTTATCCTATAGATCACTTAAACACAATCGAAACGTTGAAGGTATTTTTGATGCTTATTTCATATTACGGTACACCTGGCGGATTATGGAAGTAATTTTAACAATGAAACGTTTTTAGAATTCTGTAGACTTCATAATATAAAATTCAAAATAACCAGCATAGGCAACTCGCGAGGTATCAGTTAAGAAGAAAGATTCCATTCTACTTTGAAGGAATGCAAGCATTAAAATTAGAAAACTCCAATAAGAATAAACACTTGCTTATTAAATACGCAATAATAGCATACAATAACGCTACATGCAGGTTTACAGTACACATCATTCCAAATAATCGTTTTAATCACCCGCTTGAAATATCAGATGAAATCATTTTCACTATAAGAACGCAAGGAATTATGCCATCGTGTTTAATCAACTGCGAAAAAAAAATACAAATTTATAAAAGAATGACTTAGCAAAAAAAATTGTAAAGATCATTCTAAAATACCATTTTCGGATGTAGTGTATGAAAAACATCCCCCATCTTCTTTAATCTATATTAATTTTAGA
>NW_020440182.1:0-1147 GCF_000699045.2 Agrilus planipennis | reverse complement strand
GAAGTTACCCTTACAATTCCATACACTAACAGTTTTACTAAACAACTAAACACCAAACTCAAAAATTACAATATTCGCACGGTTAATTCCATTAATAATAAACTAGATCATATTGTTACACGAGGAAAGGATAAATTGCAAAAAGTTGATAACACCAATGTCGTTTATCAGATATACTGCTCGACTTGTCCTGCAAACTATATAGATCAAACAAAAAAGAAATTAAGTACACGCATAAAAGAACAACGAAATAATATAAATAGTTTTCCCAAATATCATAATGTAATTACAAAACATCGACTCGACCATCCGTCGCATATTATAAATTGGGATAATGACTAACTTGTCTTCGTTTTGCCTCACGTTTTTGTCACAGAGTTTGTTTAGGTTGTTTTGATTGTTGACTATATTTATTTATGTGAAAAACATTATTTATGTGAAAACCATTAACTATGTAACTATGTTTCCATTTTTTACTGATGGTGAGTGTAGATGATTTTAAATTATTGTAATGAATCAGAATTGTAATTTCGTATTGTTTATTTGTAGACCTGAAGATGATCAAAAACAATGATCGAAACGTCGTCATTGTAATGTTATAAAAATAGAGAGTATCACAAATAAAATTTGGTCTGTAATTGGCGAAATTAACTTCGTTTTCTTTCTACTTATTTTTTAATTTAAAATAGGTAGATATAAATTTGGATACAAAACTGTAATATAATAATATTTATTGACTTGGATTTATCAACCGCATCCGTCCCACATCCTTCCTTTATGAGCTACAATTGTAAAATGTCAAAACAAGCATTTATTCTTCAGTTATATATCCTTCTTGACGAAATATTTACCTATTTGTTCTGTCGCATAGTTAAGTGATTAAGGAAGAAATTTGCTCGCGATGGGCACCTGTATGTGTTAGACCGTTTAAGTAGCAATGGGGAAAAATTTTGGCGTTGCGAACAGAAACATCTTCAATGTAAAGTAAGAATTCATGTGAGTGGTGGTGAAGTAGTGAAAACAATTAATTATCATTTGCACGATTCATCTGCGCCCAAAATAGAAGCAGATTCTGTGATAACAAAAATTAAAATCGTGCCCAAAACACAATGGAAGGTACGGTTTTTTTATCTCAAGTTGCACATGG
>NW_020440181.1:5647-6170 GCF_000699045.2 Agrilus planipennis | reverse complement strand
CTTTAGCTAGGGCTTGGCTTTCTGCTCCAGCTCAGACTTCTCCAAACGAAATGGTACTGCGTATGAGAATTGAATATCTTCCATTGTTATCAATTGAGGAAATAAATATCGGTCCTGTGAACGCCGAACATAGGGAAGCTTTGATTTCATTGTTGCAATGCTACAGGGACTGTTTTTCGTATAACTCGATGGATCTGGGCAGCGCAAGATCAGCTGAATTGGAAGTCACTCTGGAAGATGATAGACCATTTTATTTTAGACCTTATCGCATGTCCGTTCATAATCAATTTAATGTTAGGAGTATGGTTTCTGAATTACTGGAAAATGATATTGTTCGTGAATCTAACTCCCCGTTTGCTTCTCCAGTTCTATTAGTTAAGAAAAAGAACGGAGAAGATAGACTATGTATTGATTTCCGAAAACTTAATTCAAAAACTATCAAGGATCGATATCCTCTACCACGGATCGACGACCAACTGGACAGATTACAAGGCAGCAGCATCTTTACAAGCTTAGATCTTAG
>NW_020440181.1:0-5065 GCF_000699045.2 Agrilus planipennis | reverse complement strand
TTTTACTTGTCCGTATTGTTAGACTTAATTTTTTTAAAAGAATGTTATTTGTTATTTTGTTTTTCATAACAATGTTTCTTTTTATTTTATATATTTGTAGCATTTAAAATACGATTAAGTGTAAATATACATAAACTTTTATTCGTTATTTTGCTTATTTCTGTGTTTTTAGTGGTGTTCCGAATACTACCACTACATGGCAAAACTTGGGATACATGTTCCAAATATTGTCATTTTGCAATGTTTTTAAAAAAAGCTAAAATAAAAAAAATAATTTAAATTATAAATATATGGTATACCCTCCATTCTAGAGAAGAACTGTAGAATGGTTCCTGTAACGTACCAGGTTGATCTTGTTGAAAATGTTGAAATAAAAAATAAAAATTCCTTAGGATGACAATAATTGACTTAGGTACCTTATTTACATAATACACGTCAGCGTATCCGTGACTCACGGGGAAGATGCCAGGTATGATGTCGGCATGGTCTGTAATAACGCAATGACCTTTATGCAAATTTACCGGGATTTTCTGGAATGTTGATTCTGGTAAAATTTTATCTCCTGTCTCGTAAAACTTTATTATCGAGTGTCTAGTCTTTAATGTACTTTCCTCGTAGTTAAGAATAGCATTCATATTTACTAAGTCTATATGGCTAATAAGGGTGTCAAAAGTATCATGAAATTGACAAACAAGGAATTCAATTTCAGTCGGTTCATTGAATTCAAATAGGAGCGGAATCTTTAACCTATAAATACCTTTAGTTTTGCTATGGGCGGTTTTTATCTCAAAAGGTTCTTCATAAACATAATTGGAGAAGTATGTTTCAACTAATTTTGGACTTATTATTGACTTCGAGGCGCCTCAATCGATTAAAATTTTACAGTTGAATTCATGGGATTGTATGTATGGTAAACGGGGCGTTTTGACAAGTAAATTGTTTAAATTTTCTAGGTCTAAGTGGTCTGTCTGTTCGAGGCTTCTTGTGTAAAATTTTCGTCAATTTGGTCGTCGCAGTTTTCTTCGAGGTTTTCTCCTGACTTTTCTACTTCGGAAAAATCGTCTGGATATTGTACGGCCAAATAAGCGTTACCTTCTTCATCGTAAACGTACGGCTCGCTTTCAGCATTAGTCAATTCTTCTACAATGAATTTAGGAGGTTGGTTTGGGTTGCTTTGGAAATAACTAACAAAAGGTCGATGTTATTGCTACGTGACAGTACGCAGACTAATGTCTCCACTATTTGCGACATTGATTGGTCGGCGATTAAAGTTTTGATTATTAAAATTTCTATTAGGCCAGTTAGAATTTGAAGGTTTTTGGAAAACGGGATGTGGTTTTTGAGGGTGGATGGTTTTAATGGTCCATTATTAATAGTAGGAAAGATTTGTGGTGGTCTCCTTTGTTCAAAATTTGGCTGAAAAGCAATCAGAGAGAGTTTCTAAGGTTCTGTGGTCTGAATGATTGTGTTTGATGATGATTCGCGGATGTTTTAATTGGATTTTTATTAATGCTATTAGAAGTGTTTTGTTTACCATTTACTTGTATTTTCTGCATTTGTTGGTATAATACCGAATTTTGATTTAAATTATCTAATTTTTGTTGATATGACAGGGCCTTTGTAAGGAGGTTTATAGGGGTTTCTATCATATTTTGCTTTATTACACAATTCGCACTTATTAATTTGAAGTTGAACCAGTTTCTTAAGATTCGGATAGTAAAATTGTGTCTTGAAATGTCTAAATGTTTCTTGGATGCCGTTATGATTATTTTCATGATAATTTAGGACTGCTTCTAGAGATTTGTTCTGATTGTAATTAGGTAGGTTGATATTGGTTTTAATTAGTTTAAATGAGGAGAGTTTTTCTGAAAAAGACCGATGTATTAACAGAAAGATCTCGTGTTGAGTTGATTCATCAATATCGGGGTCAAAATAGATTCCTGTAGTTGGTAACGGTTTGATTTCATTTAGTTTTTCGGTTAGCCAATCTTTATATTCTGGCTCTTCTAAAGTAAACGAATAGTTAGTTTTTCTGAAAGCCGTTTTCCTTTTAAGATTATTTCTCGAGCCATATCGGATCGCGATTTGTATATGAAATACTTGCTAGGGCCGTTTAGCGATAAGCATAGTAGTGTAGGATTCTCGATAGCGGAATGCACTGTATTTATATCATCATCCTTATTTTCTGCCACGTTTTTGTCTAATTCTGTTAATATTTCGTCTGCCATTTCAAGGTCAAGTTCTTGTTCGGTGTCTACATTATTAAAAAGGGATAAAAGGTCACAGTCATCTTCGTCCTCTAAAGCATTGAGCTCTACCCGGGATAAAGCGTCAGCAACTTTATTTTCTTTCCCTTTAATATGTTTGATTTCATAGTCGTATTCTGATAATTTTACTTTCCATCGACTAAGTCGATCTCGGGGTTCCTTTAAATTGTGTAGCCATACTAAAGGTTGGTGGTCGGTTTGTAGAATAAACTTTCTACCAAAGATATAGGGTCGAAAATTTTTACACGAGTCAATAATGGAGAGTAATTTTTTTTTTGATAGTCGAGTAATTTCTTTCGGCACTATTGAGGGTCCTAGAAAAAATGCTATGGGGTGATTGTTCTGTGAGATTACCGAACCAATTGCTTTGTCGCTTGCGTCTGTTGTGATGCAAAATGTTTGTTTAAAATCGGGGTAAGCTAACACGGGAGCGTTGGAAATAATTTCTTTCATTTTATTAATTGCGTTTAGATATTCAACATCGTTAACATTAATTTTGGTTTTTTTTTTCAAGTATTTAGTTAAGGGTAAGACGATTCTTGCGTAATTTTTGATGAATTTGCGGTAATATCCGCTAAGACCAAGGAATGATTTTTCTTTCTGCGTTTTAGGGATAGGAAGTTTTTTGACAGCGGCCACTTTATCGGGGTTGGGTAGTATTCCGTCGGTTGTAATAATATGTCCTGAAAAGGGGACTTCCTTGCGAAGGAATTCATTTTTATCTAATTGGACTTTTAGGTTTACTTCTTTAAGGCGTTGGAAAACTTGTCTGAGGTGTAATATGTGATCATGAAGCGATTAACGGAAAATGACAATGTCGTCCATGTAGACGAATACAAATTGATAGAGAAAATCTTTTAAAACGGTGTCCATCATACGCTGGAAAGTGGCGGGCGCATTTTTAAGGCCAAACGGCATACAAACGTACTTGTAATGGCCGTTTTCCACNCCTAAAAGTCAGTGCCACCTGCTAATCGTCAAAAATTTAGCAAGTTAGCAAGAACTTCCTTCAACAGATGTTCGAACTTTAATACGTAACATAACCAGAGATGTTGGCTTTAGCCATGTTGTCTGCGTTTGCGTGTGGTGGTTGCTGATCTCACGTATGTACTTGAGTACCGGAAGTGGACCGCATTCCGATGATATTTTGTTTCCAGAGCGTGAGCGCCAACCTCCTATGATTAATATAAGAGCAGTAAAATTCTTCGACAAGAGTAGTGGCATCAAGAAGGCATATTCATTTCATGCATTCACACGATTAACGAGATTTCTGATCGTTTTAATGGCGTTTTATATGAGTATATAAGGTACTAAAAGGAAATATGCTAATGCTAAGGTTAATTAACTACACGCATCGTAAATAGTTTAATGTCAGAGGAAAGGCTTTTGATTAAGTAGGTTTGTATATCAATAACTTTAGATGACCACATTGTCTAATAAAAATATTCAATTTCATGGGAGAGGAAGTAATATAAATTAAAACTAGTGTTAAATTTTTATACTAAATGCGCTAAAAGAAGTACGTATAACTTCAAACAAAAAACCCTGAGTGAGTAGCTTTAAGTAGAAGCATTTCCAGAAAATTTAAATGACTGTCCAGCTAGCACACCCACATCATGTAGGGGATATTTAAATATTTACGAAGAATATTCAAATGATAACACTAATTTATATGATTTATTGAACAAAACTAAATCTGAATTACACGTACCTATGATAATAAAATGATATACATAAACTACTATCATATCCGGCCCTCAGTTATACGGATTCGCGATTATCCGGACTACGAAGAATATTCCAAATGATAACACCAATTTATATGATTTATTTTACGTCGAACAAAACTAAATCTGAATTACACGTACCTATGATAATAAAAGTATATATATAAACTTGTATCACGAGTATGAAACAACTGATCCTAAACCATAAAAATGAAAACACTAATTACTTATGTATGAATGGCCTCATAAGTCCGAGATGACACATCTGTAAAATAAACAGAAAGAAATATATGAGCGACCAATTCAACCACCAATAAATTAATTTTACGAAATGAATAAATACATAATAGTTTATGATTTATATTGCAATCTTTTCCGGATCACAGGTATTAAGGGTCAACTCGCGAAATACCTCCTCGGAAAATAAATTACGCTAGTCTAGAGTATCTACCATGGTAAACAGTGTAACAGCATGCTTTCACTAAGGTACTAAGGGTCAACTCGCATAGTACCCACTCTATAAACAACTAACGGAGTATGAAGGGTCAACTCGCATCATACTCGAACACCAAAGCACTAAGGGTCAACTCGCATAGTGCTCAACACATATTGAAATATAATCATAAAAACTCATAATCATTAATGTAAATGAATTACAATTGATTAACTAAGTAAAATTGATCACCCAGTGAAATAACTCACCTTTAAGGTATATTAAGAAAACCAAAAACTAACACTTTCACAAAACAGATGAATAATATTATTTAACTGATTGATACGAAAGATTGCCTGTATAAAAGGGTTCTTGTCAACAGGGACCGTGCCTGTGGTTATTAAAAGAGTCGCTTGTTCTAGGCGTTATCGCGCCGTTCATATAAAGTCTAAAGAATTTGGACGGGGTAGACGCATAAATTGTGGCATCTGAAGACTGCTTCATGATATTTTAGCCTTAACAGAAAAATTCGTTTTACGAAAGTAACTTACTTCTTACATGATCAATATTAAACAAAATTGTGTTCTAAACTATTTTTGTTAAAAAGCATAAAGAATAGTACGGGCCTTTAACTAATA
>NW_020440180.1:1873-6233 GCF_000699045.2 Agrilus planipennis | reverse complement strand
GGACAACAACAACCATTACCATCTATAATGTGTAAATGCGAAAAGCGGCTTCGAAGTTGTTGTTCTTTGTGCTCGTTTTTGTTTTGCTATATGGTCCTGGTCAAGGATAAATCGAGCATACTCGCAGTTGATTTGTAGGTTGGAGGCCCCATGTCCTTATAACTTCAATCCGGCAGATTATTACGTTCAGCTGTTGGCAATAGAACCGGGCCGAGAGGAGTCCTGTAAACAAGCCATTACCATGATTTGCGACAGATTCGACCAGTCCGAAAACGGCGTCAAAATCGCTCTCGAAGCAGCCACTGTGGTAGGAAACTTTAATCTTTACATATCGCAAATGTATTGTAGCTTCTACGATATCTATATACAGTATAATAATTGATAGCAGATTGTGAACATCAAAATCGTAATTTAACTTGAGGAAAATATAATTGTCATTTTAAAATGTCAATTTTAACTTTATTACAATGACTGTTAACAATTTAAAATGATTAATACTGAATTAAACATTGCTTCCTTTAAAATGGACTTCAGCGAATAGACAATTGGCACATTGAAATAAATACGTACTTTTAGCGTTGAAAATGCGAGCTTGTTTAAAAAATATGAGTATTTTTTATAATGTAATTTGTATAGATACAAATTGCTATTTTTTAGTATCAGTATGTATATGACCGATTAAGTAAATGAAAAACATAGGTACTTACACGAATAAAAAAAAAAAATTTTGCTTAGGGTTTATGCTTTGAATTGGTTTCTCTGACTACTTCACCATATCATAATGTAATTCTAAGGGGAAACTATTCGCTTTTAGTTTAAAGTATCATTTTAAAACTAGAACATTTATTTTAAAGTTGTACTTGGGTTGAAAAGAATGAGTGTTTGCTGCACATAGTGAAATTACAATATACTTTTTGTAATTAGGCACGGTATCTTCTATAAGGTGCCTATCGAATATTTATAGTCTCAAGATCCCAGACCCGCCAGACATTACTTATTTTCTGAGTAACAAAATGAGTGGGAAAGATTAGTGTTAATATGTACTTTGAACATATGCATACCTACTAACTATGACTGACGGCCAATTTGCAGATATCAGGTGCTAAAGGAACGTAAAAACTTTACTCGCTTTTCTTAAAGTTAAAGTGCCGATTTTTACATAATGTTTCACAAAATATTGTTTAAAAATTAATAATCAATACTGCCAGACACTGTACATCGGCGGTAATATCTGCCAGCCGCTTCAAACTTCGCAAGAAAAATCGTAATTTTATTTATATTCTGGGTTTTCATTTTTAAACATGATACTTAGAAAACTATTTCGTTACTTTTTGTAAGCAGTTAGACTAGTTGTAGGGGCCAAATATCTCCTAGACACATTTAAAATGTCACTGTATTATAAAGACGTCTAATTATCGCGCTTAAGCGTATATACACAACTAATTAATTTAATATCTTTTCATCACTAACTTAACAGGTTCTGATCTACCATTTTTTTTTAAATATAAGCTAATCAGCATAGCTTAATTTTTAAATTTGAGCATCTTCTGTCACGACTGCATGATTCCTCATTATTCATTGTCTGCCTATCATTTGATATTTTTTTTATTAAAACTGCCCATTCAAGCTAACTGAACGACGAAAGAATCGTAATTTGATTTCCCTTGAATCAAAATCTTTGCGACGATAAAGTTAACAAACAACAGAACCTTTGTCATCATTGAAATATTCACAATTGCGTGGACGGCTTTGGTTTTTGTTGAGTTTGTTATTTGATATTTTCCATTATAGTTTCTTTATTTTTATGAATCTACATCCATTTTTTGCAGATTAAATCATCGGCTTTTGATATTTCGTCTTATTTTGTCAATGGAGAAATGAAAAGGTCTGTTATTTATAAAGTTAACTGGTGGAAGCAATTCACTGCAGTTTTATGGAGATCATGGTTGGGTGTTACTAAGGAACCTCTCATTATAAAAGTCAGAATGCTGCAAAATTTGGTGAGTAAAACACATTCATTTCTGTAAACAAAATGTGATGTATGTGTGTAACCAACGATAGATATCTACACGAAAAAAGTCAAGTCCATACGTTCAACATTAGCTTTTTGAAATATACCTACAACTGATCTAAATATCATGTAGACTTTATTGTTCTTAAGTATACCATTTTATTGAGTTAAGGATTTCAGTCATGTTTCTAACAACTATTCAAACAATATTAGCCTCCTGGTTTATTTTTATAAGGAAAAACAGTAACAGATATAGGGTGTACTCTAAGGAGAAAATAAAAAACGACAAAAAATAAATAATAATGTACCTTTTGAAAAATGAAAAATTCCGGTGGAGGTGCTGGGAAGTACATCTTTTCAATGTCGGTTGATGTAGTGCGTAACTTTACGCTGAAAAACACTACTACAAACTTTGGGGTATTTCATTCCCACCAGCCAGTTATGCTGGTGGGCGAGCAGTCCCTCCAGATTAGTCCGGTATGTAGGGCGTGGAAATGGGTGGGTGGTGGCTCAGGTGAGAAAGATGAGATGGACGAAATGAAGACAGAAGACAATGAAAGATTATCTGTGGAAGTGATCCAAGGAAACTAATTTTCGCTGAAATTTTTCCTAGTAGGTAGCAAACTGGAGATTTCGACTTAAACGTTGTCCCAATGATTTTGTTAAAGTGCCAGACGGAATACCAATTTTGTGATTTATTCTTGAGTGTTAATATCTCAAATTAATTCCAATTAAAAAATCTGAGAATAAAAATTCAAAGCTGTTGTTGTTTTTTGGGTAATATCGATTAATCTAGGTCAGAGGTCGGCAAGTAATTTTAGGTGGGGTTCGTATACTTTTGAAAATTCTTATAGAGGTTCAGAAAACTAATTTTTTATTTTAATTTTAACACAAGATATGAAATACAGGAGGTAGGCATATTTCGGTTCAATGGGGAAAGTTACAATTACGGTCTTCAACAATTTTTTTGATGAAACAACCTTAGAATACACCTGTCCAAAAGATAAGTTTTATAAAGCTGCATTTGGCATTCGTTCAAGTTACAAACACAAAAATTGTTGTTAAATGAACATTGTTGCTGCTGCAGAGCGTGCGGTAGTTTTTTAATAAGGGGCAAATCTTCTAATTAGATTTTTCTCACATAACATTTTACAAAGTACTAAAGCAATCCATAAATTATAGAGCTTTTGGGAGGTGAAATTTCTCCATTGCTCCCCGTGGATTCGCCACTGCATGGTAATATTCCAG
Organism: Agrilus planipennis; assembly: GCF_000699045.2. Classification (NCBI taxonomy): domain Eukaryota; kingdom Metazoa; phylum Arthropoda; class Insecta; order Coleoptera; family Buprestidae; genus Agrilus; species Agrilus planipennis. Next base: position 2,974 of record NW_020440180.1, on the reverse strand, counting down.
TCAATTTATCAACGTTGTTATTTTAGTGGATTATATTTATTTTACAATAATCGGTATACCTACTCAAAACATAGTTTGGTTTCTTGAGTTAATTAGATTTTCGAATGGGTTAATATAATACAGCCCTTGAAAAAAGGAATATAAAAATAACGCCACTCGAGATGGGTCTCATGATTCCTCAAAAAGGGTGAAAAGACATAAACAGCTGATAAATGTGCAAATAAGAACGAAATTGTCACATATACGACTATTATCATTTTTTCATAGTTTTAGCTTTTCTTCGTTTTCTTCTTTTACGTCGTTCTGACTCGTAGACGTGAGTTTGTCAGAGAACGATCGATTCGCAATTTACAGCCCTGTTTTCTTAAATTGTAAATTTGACATAGGTAAAATGCTTTCACACTTTTTATATTAGGAAATTTTTCATTCTTTACAAAAAAGATTTTTCCCACAGAATATTGATTTTTTACGCAAGAGATAGATTCTCTTAGGATGCCAACCATACAAGCTGACGAAACGTCGAATAAACGACCCCAATCTCGCACATCGAAATTATCTCTATTTAAATACATAGTTTATTAATAAATTTGTTTAGATGAATTTTTTAAATTCTACGAAAATGCTAACCCCCTTTTGCAAAAAAATTTGTACTTGATGGGCTACCATATGTAAGGGCAAAATGATGAAGATTTGAATCCAGTATCATAATAAAATTAAGTGACTGGCTTTTAAGGAGAACAAAAAGCCATGTATCTTCGGATTCGCTGTGCAAATCGAGCCGGAAACAATCGGTCTGTGATAACTGCTCAGCTACGGCAAGCAGCGTAGTTACAAATAGTTGCAAATTAACAGTGGAGAGAAGTGGTGCTCTGTATTGTGTTCAAAATTTTGTTTTTACGCGTCACTGAACTGCAAATTTGTCAGAGCAATGATGCTGTATCGCTTTGATCCAGCAGTATTCTTGAGCCTTCCATTTATTGGTGTAGTAAACGTTTCTACGAGGGCGGTTCAAGAAATACCCGTGTTACAAATGAAGACACCTCTTTTTTATAATTTTTTTTTTATTTTTCAACATAGTCCCCTTTTAGAAAGATACACTTC
>NW_020440180.1:0-604 GCF_000699045.2 Agrilus planipennis | reverse complement strand
TTTATATTGTACTTATAAAACAAATGAATTTCAATCCATTTTTCAGTTTTTAGGAAACAATTCAATTATTGACAACTATAATTGGATACCAAAGATGGGTTCGGTTTTTCTCGCCGAATCATTTCAACAATATTAAATTTCTTATAATTGTTTTTCAGTTCTAGGAAGAAAGTTACACTGAACACTTATATTGTCGAGCATATGATATACGAATGAATGAATGAAAAAGCGAAAAGGTATTCATTAAACAAATGAATTTCGACACATTTAACTTAGTGTGGAGTACAACGCAAACTTAAATTCGTGCCTTTTTTACTTTATTAGAAACGATTTAATTTTTGACAACCACAATTAAATACAAACGAGGGGTTTTTTAGAACTTTCAAGTACTTTACATAAGTATATTACTTATTTTTACAAGAACTGTTTGAATGACATTTCGAATTACATAGTACATTTTAATTGCGACACTTGCATTTTTTATCAATGCACATTCGTTTGTACTGACAAAAAACATAACCTTGTTTGCTTCCTGATGATTGAGTTGATGCTGATCGTAAGGAGATTTTGTCCGCTGGTACCTCACTTTCATATTCACACACTC
>NW_020440179.1:0-6368 GCF_000699045.2 Agrilus planipennis | reverse complement strand
TAATAGTAAGCCGAATAAAACCGAAATAATAAACATAATGTAAAATTAGTTTTGCTTTTCTATTTATTAACTTTTTTTTCTTATTGTACCTACCATTGCATTCTTGAACATTGCTAAAATTTTGACCATGTGATAGCATTTGATAAGAGACATGAGTAGTAGAATAAAGTTCGAAATTTTCAAAATTTAGAAATAAAAACAATGTGTACCTACTTCCGCTTACTAAATTACCTGTAGTAAAATATGCAAGTATTTCAAATAAATTACATATCTCCAGCCCTACAGGACTCTTAATAAATATGTAAAATAAAAAAACCTGAAAGATAGGCACAAAATAAATTCCTGAATCATTAAAAGAAAAAAATATTGTATTACGTGATTGACCGCATCGGTAGACAATAATTGTCCGTATAATACTATTACCTATTTATTTTTACTCGCAAAACAACAAAAACATGGTCACGATGAAAGAAAATAGTCTAAAACAAACAGATGTGAGTTTCTTATCATGGTCAGATGATTCAGCCTCTTGGGGTCTTTTTGGGTTAAAATCAAGCCAATTCCTTCTAGCTTTGTGTTTTTTGAGACACTATAGTTTAATTATTTGAAGTTATTTTTAAAAGTGGTTTAAACGATTGAAAAGCGCACATTTCGATGCATTAATGCAATTGCAAAGTTTAAAATTAGACTTTTCGAAAATGGCCCTGATAATGATACAATTTTCCGAATTTCTTATAAACAAATGTCTCTATGATGGGCTGTGGTTCAATTATTTAAAGTAATTTTAGAAGCTGTTCGAACCATTTGAAAGTGCAGATTTCGGTGCATCGAATGCGTTATCAAAGTTCAAAACTACACTTTCCAACGGTGACCCTGAAGATGATCAAATTGTCCAAATTTCTTATAAACATAGGTCTCTTTGATGGGCTGTAGTTCATTTAGTTAAAGTTAATTTTAAAAGCGGTTTACACTGTTTAAAAGTGCAGATTTCGATGCATCGAATGCATTTTCAAAGTTCACAATTACCCTTTGCGACGGTGCTACAATGGACCCTGAAAATGATACAATTGGCGAATTTCTTATAAACTTAGACTGTGGTTCAATTATTTAAAGTAAATTTTACAAGCTGTTCGAACCATTTGAAAGTGCAGATTTCGGTGCATCGAATGCGTTATCAAAGTTCAAAACTACGGTGTCACAAATAACCCTGAAGATGATCAAATTGTCTAAATTTCTTATAAACATAGGTCTCTTTGATGGGCTGTAGTTCATTTAGTTAAAGTTAATTTTAAAAGCGGTTTACAGTATTAGAAAATGCAGATTTCGGTGCATCGAATGCATTGTCAAAGATCAAAATTACACTTTCCGATGGTGCTAAAAATGATCCTGAAAGTGATCGAATTTTCTAAATTTCTTATTAACATAGGTCTCTTTGATGGGCTGTAGTTCAATTATTTGCAGTTAATTTTAAAAGCCGTTTAAACTATTGGAAAGTGCAGATTTCGGTGCATCGAATGCATTATCACTATTTTATTTTACTATCAGAAATAGCAAATATTTAGGTTCAAAAGGAAGGGCAGGCATTTTGTCCCTTTTTTCTACAAACAAAATTATTAAACCCCTACAAACGAATTCTGCAAAGTATGCAAGTTTTAACACCTGTAATTTTTACTTTCGGAAATTGCAAAGTTTTGTGTGCAAAATAATGGGTAGGCAGCACCCCTAAAAAAAATCTAACATTACGCATTTTTTTCCCGACCTCAGCAAACAAAATTAACAAATCAAATCTAACAAAGCAGTTTTGAATAATATACTTATTCTAACACCTATAACTTACACTATTAGAAATTGCAAACTTTTAGGTAAAGGATTGGTAAAAATGGTCCTTATAAAAATTTGACTTCACATTTTGTTCTCGCCATCTACAAACAAAATTATTAAAATATGAGTAACAAATTTTGAATAATATGCAACTTTTAATACTTGCAATTTTTATTAACAGTAATTGCAATGTCTCAAGTTCAAAAGGAAGAGTAAAGAGCACCCTTATAAAACGCCTAACTTTACACATTTTGTCCCCGCCTTTTACAAACAAAATTATCAAAAACTGACAAAAGAGTTTTAAAAAGTATGCGACTTTAAACGCTTGTAATTTTTACAATCAGAAACTTTTAGTTTAGAAAGATTTAAGTTCAAAAGGAGGATAAATAGCATTGTCATAAAAAATATAACTACATGTTTTATCTACTTTCCCTACAATCAAAACTATTAAAATCTGGCAAACGAATTTTAAAAAATATGCAAGTTATAACACCTGTATTATCCAAATATAGACAGTATATCGTCATTTTTGAGTATTTGCTGCCACTAAAGCATTTAATATTCGCTATCTCACTGTAATTAATGTTTAGAATTAATTGTAATGTTTTAGATTCGGTATAGAGAGTAGACATCATCGTCACAAAAAAAACTGACTAAACATTTTGACAAACGATTTATGTAATGTATGCATGTTTGTAGTTTTTACTCTAAGTTTAAATTAGTAGGTTACCATAGCGCACTTATTTAATTTCGCGCGAAGGAACCATAATTTGAATTTAAAAATGTACAGCTTTGAACTTGCTCGTCCTGTATATAGGCAACCCACCATTCGGCAAAGTATGACGCTGTAAAATGATACAATTTTCTGAACTTTTTATAAACATAGGTCTCTTTGATGGGTTGTAGTTCATTTATTTAAATTTAATTTTAAAAGCGGTTTAAACTGTTTAAAAGTACAGATTTCGATGCATCGAATGCATTTTCAAAGTTCACAATTACTCTTTGCGAAATTCTTATAAACATAGGTCTCTATGATGGGCTATGGTTCAATTATTTAAAGTAAATTTTACAAGCTGTTCGAACCATTTGAAAGTGCAGATTTCGATGCATCGAATGCGTTATCAAAGTTCAAAACTACGGTGTCACAAATAACCCTGAAGATGATCAAATTGTCTAAATTTCTTATAAACATAGGTCTCTTTGATAGGCTGTAGTTCATTTAGTTAAAGTTAATTTTAAAAGCGGTTTAAACTGTTTAAAAGTGCAGATTTCGATGCATCGAATGCATTTTCAAAGTTCACAATTACCCTTTGCGACGGTGCTACAATGGACCCTGAAAATGATACAATTGGCGAATTTCTTATAAACTTAGACTGTGGTTCAATTATTTAAAGTAAATTTTACAAGCTGTTCGAACCATTTGAAAGTGCAGATTTCGGTGCATCGAATGCGTTATCAAAGTGCAAAACTACACTTTCCAACGGTGTCACAAATGACATTTTGATAAACGATTTGTTGAATGTATGCATGTTTGTAGTTTTTACTTTAAGTTTAAATTAGTACATTACCATAGCGCACGTATTTAATTTCGCGCGAAGGAACCATAATTTGAATTTAAAATGCACAGTTTTGAACTTACTCGTCTTGCATATAGGCAACCCACTATTCGGCAAAGTATATGCTCATCGGCAGTAAATCAGTAGCAATTTTAATTTATTAAAAACTCCCGTTTTAAAAAAAAAAGGTTCAAAATAATCACTGGCTAGTTTTAGCCGCATAGTTTTAGTTTGTCCTTCCACGACTACTTTATTTCATTTTGGTAGTTTCAGTTCGTTTCAGCAGAGAGCAATTAATTTATAAATAATAAAGACGTTTTTGTTGGGAGTTGAAAGTGCACCCCCATAATTTTCAATTATTCAATTGGTGTCGCAATACCTATAATACATTTTGGTATTTGCAGCTCGTTTAATACGGGAGAAATTACTTTTAAATTTAAAGAAAACGTTAAAAAATGAATCCTACCGTTCTAATGTAGGACTGATGATTTGAAAAAAAAAACAATTATAGAAGATCAACATTATTGTATCCATATTCTTAGTCAACAACCCAAAACAGATCTTGAGAGAAAGGAGACAGACGAATACTTCGAAGTACTACCTACATCAATGATTTTATTTTATACTTAATTAGAAAAAATGTTAATTAAAATCCTGCTTTTCTTTACAGGTCTAAAGTGGAGTTCAAAATATACAGCAGTGGCTTGTAAGAAATTTTTCTTCATAGGCAAAATATTTACAATGCTGAAACAAAAAAGTATTGTTTATTGTCTAAAAAAAAAATGAAAGACAATGTAATTCATGATTTTTTTTAACATTAAATGTTTTCAACATGTCTGTCATATTTTTAAAATATATTTTTTTAAATGAAAATTTTTGTTTGAAGTTTTGTTGAATTATTCTTAAAAATATCTTGAGAGTTTACTTCTATATTGTTCTAAAACAAACAGANATTAAGAAATGAGACATCTTAATTTTGCTAAACATACAGTTGTATGTATGTTTCTGAAAAGCTCACTTTTTAGGGCATTTTAAAACTTTGCGATTTCTTAATAAACAAATAACCTCGCATTGCAGTATTGGAAATCGCCTATTTTAATTTCAATTTAAAATTCAATCATCGAAGAGTAAGTATTTGTAAAGCCAATTATGTTTGTAAACCATCAAAGAATAAACAATTTCTCATAAAAATTTAGTTTTTCAAACACCAACATAACACCTACAAAAAAAAAATTAATAACTTACCGTATCGGTAAAATCCTTTCCTTATCCCACACACGTCTGCTGTTATATCCTGTTATCAATGATTTCCAATGAGAGAGCAGGTAAAAGAAGTTTGAATTCCCTCAAAACAAAAGCTTCGCCTAAATCGCAGAGGAATATTTAACAATTATATCATCCTTAATACCGTTATTGTACACACTTTTAAAACACATACTCATATATAATACACAACATAGCCACCAATATCCGTAATATATTTAAACTAATCGTAAATGAAACTTATTTTCTTATACCCACATAAATACGCACTAATAATGTAAAATCAAACTAGCACAATGTGCTTACAATATTTTTTGTCGTCAAGATTCACAATATTATTTCTTTCTTCCATTTATACATCCAAGTAAACAGCACGGTCAAACTTATTGTACATATGCCTGTGTGTGTGTATGCGCTGCCCTTGATATCGCGATAACAAGATTACATTCATTTTCTTTCTTCGACCATCATTTCTGCAATATTCGTGGTTTTTAATAAATATCGTAGTCATTTAAATTATTGATTATTATGTTTTAAAACATACTGTAAAAAAATAGGTTTTTAGTTTCCTAACAATTACTCAATTACATAGTGCAATTTTTAATCCTAAAATATAATTAATTAACACACAATACGAAGACTATTCAGAAAATTTCCCAAATTTATATAAGGAGCATTCAAAAAATAAGCAACCGATTACTTTAACACACGACCCAATTTTTAATTACTATTTCCCTATAAATATCTTTGAAATCTTAAAACTATGAACCTTATATTTTAATGTAGATTAATACATCTTGAAATTGAAGGGCATTATAAAAAAAAAATTGAAAAATTATTTACAATAATTTATTTTGAGAAAGATTAACTTATGGATTTTTTATGTACACATACTCACAAAAATATATTCATGTATAACAAAACTGCAATTATGGCATTTGGTATATAATATGTACATTATTATACATAAATGGAAAACTACAAATATATTTAATCAGTCAGTCACAGAAGTTTTAGTACAATTATTCATTCAAGTCCATTTAAGTAACATGGAATGTAGTCTTTGCTTACCGTTTAATAACTGTACCACTTATCATCGTTACGATTATTTCCTAATATTTTATAAATCAATCATTAAAATAGAAAAAATAGAAATAAATTACCGTCGGGACACATCGTTCGATTCATTCGTGTTACCTATCTCAGCAACATTTTAGAAAAAAATTCAAATCGTATTCGTCTTATTTAAAAACAACATGTAGGTAGGGATAATTTATGGCATTTTCAAATCCAAAAAACCTAGTAATCGTAAAAATGTAAAGTATATGATTATAATCACCGTTAATTAATAAATGCGAAACAATACTCAAATGTTATTAACAATCTCTTAAATGCGCAAATATAACAATACAAGTGTTTAATACTATGTAAATGAGCATTTAACAGTAAAAAATGATGCAAAGAACAACTATACAGCGCAACGTCTTTTTGTAATATACCTTAAAAAAATACATATACAACAATCTTTCCTCCTAATATCACACTTCAACATCGATATAAATACACTTAACATTGTAATTATACATTTATGAAAAGCTTGTTCCCAGCACTTGAAGTCAACAGAATAGCATATAAATTTATCAACTAAATATTTCTTAACACGAACGTCGTAACAATAGGGGGAAGTTGAATAATTATCATTCATAGAGTCAACAAGAAAATTTTTAA
>NW_020440178.1:4678-6178 GCF_000699045.2 Agrilus planipennis | reverse complement strand
TATTGATAAAGATATTGAATGAATGATTTACTTTGCTTTTGAAAATATTTCGGATACTAAGAAAAATTTCAGTGTCATTTTATTAAAAAACGAAGGACATTGAGCAAGGACTTATTAATGGTAGTACGCGACTTCGCGTGACGCAAATGATCTCAAGTTTTAACGAGGCCGAAATTTTAACTGCAGAAAACCGTGGAAAATGTGTACTCTTAGTAAGGTTAAAATAAAATCATCTGATACTGCTTTACCTTTTGAACGAACACAATTTCCACTTCGCTTAGCGTCTTGCCTAATAATAAACAAAAGTCAAGAACAAACGCTTAAAAAAGTGGCCCTATACCTTGTGAAGCCTGATGCGTTTTCCCACAGTCAGCTTTATGCTGCTCTTTCGCGTGTTTGAAAATTTGATCCCACAGGAATTTTTATCAAACACTAAAATAAAGGGTACATTTACCATCTGTATAGGTAAATTTACGGGTAAAACTATCTACATAGTATAAGAACAAAGGCTTTCACGGCCGGAATCCATTGTAGAATGAAGATTCGGGCTGTAGGGCCGTGGTCTAAGTGAACTATTCCGTCCAGACGTTTCGTCAGTTACTGCGGCTGACATCCTCAGTAGTAGTGCTGCGATGACAACGTGAAGATGTAATCTACGTTCACTTAGACCACGGCCCTATAGCTCGAATCTTCATTCTACTATCTACATCGTAGTCCTCAAGTATGTACTATTTCTTCATATAACTACTGTTGAAGGTCCTCAGTCCTAAGACTATTTTGAGCCAATCTTCGGAGTTTCTTAAAACTAGAACAACCCATATCCTTAACTATTTCCGAACATTAATTTAATCTAGGTCTACCTCTACCCCTACTAACTTTCATATTAGTATAGTCAATAAAAACCAGCTGTTATGGTGTAATCCCGATCAATATATCTAACTGTGTCTCAACCATCATATAAGATAATAAATAATAAAATCTCAATACAAAACGTATTATCATTCAGTAAATTCAGCATCAACTACAACTTACATATATCAAAAATTTCAAATGTATTAATTATATTTTATTTGAATGATCACAGTTTTTAATAAAATATTTTTCTGTTTCAAGGATTATTTTCACTGCCTTTCAAAGTTTTCCTTTATACAGACACGTATCTAATGCTAAACTTTAATATCTCACACTCTACCTTAGTATAGCTATGCAGTGAATATAGTTTATAGTAATTGATTAAGATAATTTCTCTGTGGGTAATTTTTGATATATCCCACGCGTTAATCTTATTTATTTGTAATATCTTTAAATGATTCCGCTTTTACTTGATAGAAATTCATTATGAACCAAAAATATAACTCATCAATTTCCATATTTGTCAAACATTTATAAATAGTGGACATGTTTCACGACTTTGTACTTTCTTTAGTAGTTTCACTTGAATTTTCAACTTTCAATTCTAGTGAATAATGCACCTAACCAACGACAAGATAAAGTTTGATT
>NW_020440178.1:0-338 GCF_000699045.2 Agrilus planipennis | reverse complement strand
TACTATTCCTTCCCTTACTTTTATTTATTTTCATACAGTACTGTTTTGTCAATACCGCTTCCACTTTATTTAAAGCTATCTCTAACTCCTCCTTGCTAGCTGCTAATACTGCTATATCATCTGCAATATCCAACATACCGATTTTACAATTTTTGGAGTAGTAGAAGCTAGGATACCCCATAATGAGAGAAAGGTTTCATATAGCATTAAGAATGAATAATACGGCATCCGGTATAGATGGTATATAGGCGAAAATCTTCAAACATGCAGCTCAAGAGGTTAGAAATCGTACGGGAATAGATTCAGGGTCTCCCTATATGGTAGCCAAGCATTCATAG
>NW_020440177.1:0-6197 GCF_000699045.2 Agrilus planipennis | reverse complement strand
AATATACGCTCTATAGGTTGATGATCCCAGAGGGTCTTAACAGGCATTGGTTCTGTGTTAATAGCTAAAATCATTTGATAGCATTTTGTCACCTATTTACATTTATATTACAAACTTGTTTTCATGCAGTCAATGTAATTAGTTGCTTATAGTAGCTAATTATGATACCCAAATTGATTGCGCTTGCTAGTACATATATACATAGCAGTCACAATCAACCAGAGCTAGGATATCGAAAATGTAGATAGGTATGTACTACTGTTTCGAAACTGCCATAAAAATGTATTCCCTTTTGCTCTAAGGCTTATTTGGATATACAGGGTGACATATGTCGACGTATTCCTTTGGGATATGTTTAGCCAAAGTATACACTAGGTCTGGACGATTATTAAATATAACAATCGACTGTCGATTGTAACAAAATAATCGATTATTGCGATTAATCGATGTAATAGAGTATTCACGAGACAGATTAAATCAGCGTGTGAGAAAAGCCAAGTGGCGATACGTTCGGGCAATTAATCAATTAGTTCAATTAATCGATTATTTTTACAAACTGAAAATTAAACGATTAATAATCGATTATTATTCGATTAATCGGGTGATTTGTATACAGTATGTGTTATAAAGTGACAGGTTTTAAGATACTTCAAGTTTCATCTGTTTTTAATTTTATTCGATTAAGCTAACGTGCCTATCACGTTGAGGTTGGCTACTCCGGGATTCGTTTTCAGTAAGTAGATATTCACACAAGTGGACCTTGTTGGAGCATACGTAATCCTAAAATGTAGCATCGTGCTACAGATGGCGTTTACTGCGCCATTTGTAGTATTTTCGTAATTCAATATTACCGTAAAAAATAATTATTTTCTTTAAATTACAGCCAATTTTATAAAAAGCAAAAAGCTTTAAATATTTTAAAACTTTTGTATAATATACATTACGGTTCACTTATTGATTGCAAATAGACTCTACCAGCATATTCCCAAAGGAGTACGTCGACTTACCCCTCACCTTGTACGTACATATATTAATTGCTTTTTTCGTTCGCCTCTATCAGATATATCCAAGTCTTATTTAAAAAATTACATCCACCAGATTATATAGGCAAGTGCTATTTGCTTTTTGGTGTATCTAAATCAGTTTTTGAGGGTGGGGCTCAATTAATAAGTACGCCAAAGGTAATTTTATTATGTCTAATGAATTACTTAATTCTATAAAATAATAACAGAACATTCTCCGAATTTATCAAGTAGTTGTGGTCAATCCGTAATGTTATTTTTGTTGTGAGTAAGTGTTCTGGTTGAAATAGCTTCACACCCACTTTCAAATACAATGCTAAATGACGTTTTATTTGCAAGTGTGTGGTACATTATTAAGTGGTACATTTTTATGATTAACGTAATCAACTCGGTGTAACGAAAATTGATGTAAATTAACTTTTATGTTAGGACGGCGGTTAAAATTGCCCAAACCCCTTTTTTTACGACTGCCGTCGTTCAGGCTGCCATTGTACTCCAAAGTAATGCCATAGCGGTCACGAAGCAGAGTTTATTAGTTCGCTTTTTATTTCGTTTTCATAACCTCGTTGTTGTTGGTAATCCAATTAACAAAGCGCTTTCAATTAAATGCTTTTCTTCTGGCTAGTCTTCGATTTTAGATTCATTTGAGTTCGAAATGTTAATTAGAGCCTAACACTTTTAAATAGTATTAAATCTTTCTTTATACACAGTATCGTTCACTTTTTTTAATTGATTTAGACCTAAAACAGTTTATCGTTTAGTTCTCGTTAATTAATAATATAGAAAATGTTTGATCAGTAACTACTGTAATGAGTAGATTCGGGCTATAGGGCCGTGGTCTAAGTGAACTATTCTGTCCAGACGTTTCGTCAGCTACTGTGACTGACATCCTCAGTGGTAGTGCGGTCCCAGTCGCTGTCGAGACATCGAGATATAATCTACGTTCACGTTATCAACGCAGCACTACCATTGAGGATGTCAGCCGCAGTAGCTGACGAAACGTCTGGACGGAATAGTTCACTTAGACTACGGCGCTATAATAGTAATTCGGTGTGCGCGCGCCGTCCTTACTGCTTTTGATAAGAGCAGAAAATTGTAACGCAATACAAAGTTCTGCACTTTCGCATAGGGTAGGTATGTGCCTTGTACCAACGAGAATTTTTAAAGCGAAACTTTTATTACATCGCCTCAAATTTTTTCGACCATGTATCGCTTGTCGCATTACAGCCGGCCGCGGAATAGGGGTAAAACGAAAGACGCTCGGTAGAGCAGCCAAAGCCAATATGGCGGCGTCCATGGCTCGCATGCGCTAACCGTGTAGCATTTATATTCTCACTCATTCGTGCAAATGCATGACTATTACATTTATAGACTGTGAAACTCAAAGCGAAGATGAAATTTTTGATAGAATAAGTTCAGAATGTTTTTAACATACGTCTATCATCTGAATGATTGTATTTATTATGTATTTCGTACTATACGCAGATTGAAATTAAAAAAATGTATTGTTGGATATCTTGTCTACCATTGATTTTTCATTATCATTCCCATTTTCCAATCATTAAGATAAAATTAAGAACGCGATTTTAATTTTAATACCCTAAATGTAATAATTTTCCGAAAATTTACAGTTAAATGCCTACAATCCGAAAAGTTTCACACAATTGTTTTTTGTGTTTCTTTCTTCGTTTGTCGAGTATGCATGCGTAAACAATTCATCCGATTGCGATGAAACTTTGGTTAGCTAAAAATGAAAGAAAGTTACATTTTCTTTTTTGTTGAATTTATTTTTAGTAATGTCCGATTGGAAAAAACGCACTTAACATTTAAAAAAATGTCAACTGTATGGAAACTTTACAATCAAACTGTCGTATAAAAGGAAATTAGTGTGATTTTTAACTGAGCTGAAAGTTCATTTTCCTTCGAAGATTTTCTGGGATACACTTTAAACAAGCAAAAAAGTTTATAGAAGTTTTATAGCGTCGAAACTTTCTAAAAAGGGCACTAACTACAACACTAATTACTTTTAAATATTTCAGTACTGCTAATTTTCAGTTTGCCTGGCAGTATTCACTGTTTTGGAATCTGGATGTCGTTAATTGGCTTTTAAAAAGCTATTGATGGAAAGTTTGTGTGTTTTAAAATGTAGGCAATCGTACCAAAATTATAAGACTAAAAATTTACAAATATAAAATCTAAAATTTTTTATTTATATCTCTATAAGTGACTTATGGTTAAAAACTAGCATAGTCCGCGAACAAAATGTTGCATTTACTTTCTTCTTTCAACTTAGTAACTAAACTATATAGACTAGAATTGTTATTGACAGAATGCCTACTTTTACATATGACAAACGTTATAGGGAATATCGTAAACATATATCAGGTAGGAATTGCAGCGGATACTAATAAATAAAAAAGAATAACATTACAGAAAGAGAAAGAAAGACAAGCAAAATTTGAGCACGTTACCAGCATCGGACTTTAAAGGAAATTCAACTTTTTCAGGAATTTAGGAAAGCAGAAACTCTTGTTTAAAGATACAATTCCAACCAGGAAGTTATAAAGCCGACCCTGATCTTTTGCGTACCTAAACAACCTGCAACCACTGCACCACTTAGTGTTATTCGGTTTATCTCTTTTCACTTTATCTGTACTACTCATGAAGCATTTTCTATCTTAATAAGAGCGTGTTCCAAACGCAGTAAATAACTAGTCGGAAGTGCGTATATTGTCAGAGATAATTTATTGTGCACTATGCCAATTTTGATCGTCTTAACTATATGCTTTTCCGTACAGATAATAAGGTAGACCAACATTTTTAACTCGTTTAATTTTTTATTAATTTTTTAATTATTCTAATTATAAAGTCTGTAAGGACCTTACAGACCTAAACTTTATGGATTTATGATATTACTATAGTAAATTATTTTTCAAAGCAAATAATAAATTTGCTTACTGTATCACATGTTGGAGCAATTAAACACAAAATTTGCTTCTTTATTGCAATATTGCAACATTACAGTGGCGTAGCAAGGAGTATTTAAGAGGTTCAAATATCCCCCCTCCTTGGACTAGGATATTTTTCTACATTATGTTTATGTAGTAAGAGGAGTGCAAGAAACAATTACCGTCAGGTAGAAATAGCACAGTAGAAACAACAATGTGTTGGGATGTTGATTGATTGGAAAAACGCAATTATTTATGTGGCTGTATAGGTATTTCATTAGAATAGTAGATTGCCTGCCTATACGTAAGCTCTCGTCGAAAGTGATGGGAATGAATAGATATCTAACATTAATTTTCCTCGCTTATTATTGATCTCCGTACACATAAATTCATTCATTCAAACACATTCAATGGAAAGTAATTTGTAGGTCTTCATTTATCACGTAAAAAAAGTAAACTACCTCAAATTTAATTACAATATTCGGTAAAATAAAGAACTGGAAATACGAACTAAATCAAATTGTAAATTTCCAATAGGTATTAATCATATCCGGTTTTTAATGTATGTTAGGAAAAGATGTTGAGTTTTAGAAAGAAATTTTCGTGTTTGCGTTTTTGGTTTGGGAAATGGTCGAAATAAATGGAGAGAAGTTAGTTTATAAAGCCGGCATTAGTTGAAATCCCGGAATCAGTGGTAATCAAGTTCGGCAGCTTTTCCACGACTAAATATGTGAAACTTCGGTACAAACTTGCACGGCACAAGCAATAAAGTCAGATCCCGAGTTGCTATTTCCCTCTCTAAGACGCCAATTCTACCCTATTTACCCCAATCCATTTTATTTCTTATACTGTTATGTCGTACTCGGTTCCGGAGTAAACACTTCCGTTGCGAAATGCACTCGGAGCATGTGCAATAAAATATAAAATAATTATATGATTTAGACAAAACACACAAACGCCATAGGACGATAAGAACAGTGAATCGGCCCCAGAGGTATATCTGGAATATTTGGGTATATTGGTACTAATAAGATACGTTTATCCTGAAAATTTTAGACCTCTATCTATTTTGGGTTATAAATAAATCCAAAAAAAAAACAAAAAATTAGGAAATACTTTTTTTCTCAAAAACGGCCGATTTGAATGAAATTTAGACGTTATAGGTGTATATTAAAGGCTATACTCGGAGAAAAAATCGCCTTTTTTTAATAATTATTACGAATATTGTAAGCAGTTATTTTTTCCGAGTATAGCCCTTATATACCCCTATAACGTCTATAAATTTCATTTAAATCGGTTGTCGTTTTTGAGAAAAAAATATTTTTTGATTTTTCGTTTTTTGAATTTATTCAAAAATTAAAATAGATAGAATTTTCAGGTTTAAAATACCTCATTTGTACCAATATACCCTCAAAAAATAATCCAGATATCCCTGGCGAAAAAAATAGACATACCCGAATAATTTCATTCGCTAAATCGAAATCTGATAAAATCGTAACATATTTTAAATTTAAATTGCAAAAATTGCAATTTACTTAGGTTTAGTTAATACAATTTTATTCATAAAAACTACGTAAGATTCTAACATGATTCTGAACCTTTAATTATACTAATAATATCCATTGAAATAAATTAAAGAATACGAAACAATTAGTAGGTATGTAATTTTTTAATGCATTATGTTGAATTTTGTTTACAATTACAATTAACATTTATCCAGTGCAATTGTTCAATTCCCACAAGAGGTGGAAGGAACGTGTACGAACGAACGCGAATCAAACTCGTACAACAATCCCCTTAATCCTTCCCTACCGTTTAGCAAATCTGATAGGACTTTCCAATACCGACTCCAGTACTACTTCCGGTCAGTATTTACGGTCGTCCTGGTTGCCTGGGGCGTCGAGACGTAGGCGACGCTATACCTACCGCGATAACTTCCGTGAACCTTTTTCGCTTAAAGTTATTTCCGTCTCATTGCATCGAATTCTCAACAAAAATTGAGTTGCACTTTAAGAAAGGTAATATTAGTACATTTCTTTACAAAATCAAAATTGAATTGTAAAAGGATTTTGAAATATTTACTGTTGCACTTGTATATTATTAGGGGATGAGGAAATACCACACCCTTAATGGAAAATATTGATATACTCACCAACCAAAATTGATGGAAAAAGTAAATTTGCCTGGGTCACTAATTTTGTATTATAATAACTTCAACAACTTTAAA